>NC_090734.1:121619416-121631916 GCF_036898095.1 Palaemon carinicauda
AAATTCCTAATTTTACTAATGCGATCCATTACATACAACCTTCATACAAATTGTAAAAATGTCCCCATCTGGGTTTTGAAATGATTATCATCTAGTTATTCAGCGTTATTATGGAAATGTTGGCTTCCGCCTGTTACCAGTAATCAACCACATCCATTACTTTTTCAGGCTGATCGTCAGGTGTTATTAATTACCTTTCGAGTTACAATGCTAAGTTTACCTTCATACTGACGTTGTTTTAACCATAATCAGTTACTTCAAACAATATTCTTTTTCACCAGTGTTAGTACAGTATTATAATTCACAGTCTCATCACCGGTCACATGGCTTTGAAAACTAGTCATTTATTTGTGTTATCATCCTCAATGTCAGTGTTTCTGTCATAGATACAATATCATCCATCGAGAGAGAGCTGCAGCCACATAATAATCTCTGGAAAATTATAGTCGAACAGCTTTCTTTTTTTAAAGAGGATCCATGGAAAGGGGAAAGAGCAGACTTATATTATATACCGGAACATAAACACAAAAGACACACAAATACATACATACACACACATATATATTCATATATATATAATTATATTATATTATATATATAAACACAGTATATATATACATATACATACATATATATATATATATATATATATATATATATATATATATATATATATATATATATCTTATGCAATGTACAGGAACTCCTACAGCTATATCTTCTTAAAGATGACTGCTTTCAATCTTTCTTTTCTCTTTCCTTCCTTTTGATTTGCACATAAATACCCAAAATCATAACAGGTCCCACTGAACACCAAAGAGGATAAAGAACAGCATGAACATCCCCAATACCAAACGATCAGGGGCCACAAATGATTAAATTGTACGAATCGCATATGTGTATATATATATATATATATATATATATATATATATATACACATTATATATATATATATACATATATATATATATATATATATATATATATATATATATATATATACATATATATACACACTCATACATACATATATAATATAATATATATACATATATATCATCATCATTTCCTCCTGAGCCTATTGACGCAAAGGGCCTCGGTTAGATTTCGCCAGTCATCTCTATCTTGAGCTTTTAAATCAATACTTCTAGTCATCATCATCATCTACTTCAAGTTTCAAAGTCCTCCGCCATGTTGGCCTGGGTATTCCACCTCATCTAGTGCCTTGTGAAACCCAGTTGAAAATTTGATGTGTGTGCGCGCACGTGTGTGCTTGCAAATAAACGATATGACAATCGTTCTATTAAAAAGTTAATTGTGCTTTCCTTCTTTGTATTTTTCCCGAGCACCTGACAATACCGTGATCAGAACGCAACAAACAATTTTCCTCCCTCCGGGAGAGAAGCTTTTGCAATATGAAGACGTTCTATCGATTCCATCGCATTCCAATGGTAATTAATGAGACGTCATTGTGGCCCGAATTGGGCGCTCTTAAATGTCTCTCTTTAAGCGGAATTCGTGGAACGAACGTTTTGATGAAAAGCGGAGTTATTTGTCTCGCCTTTCATTTTATTATTTTTTATTATTTTTCATATAATAGGAGATATACACAAAGCTTGTTACCACATTGTCATAAATGAAAAACAAAATCGATCACAGCACAGAAAGAAAGCCAAGTTTTATTTGAATATGGAACTGGTTGCCACGTTGATTGAACCCGAAAAAATTCAAAATTGTATATAATCATACCTATAAAAGTAAAAAAAAAGTAGATTGGATAAGTATAACTTTAATTGAAAATAACCAAAAATAATCAAAACTTTATATAAGAACCTCCTAAAAACGTTAGGAAAATAATTTTCCTAAAACTCACAAATAGCAGAGTTAACATAGTTATTAATCATGATAGTATTATCCAATGCAGAAAGCGAGCAAAATATAAAATCATGAATGATGCGAGTCTCGTCCATCATGAAAATTTGTCAATGAATTTTTCGAGATAACTAATGAACCCAGCTGTTTCTGCGCTAATTTTAATCTTAATACATCTGCCGTAAAAAAATCTCATTTGGAAGAAGAGCCCAATTTTAAAATAAATGTGAAGGATACTATTAGAAAGGAAATTATTCTTGACGTAGAATCAATTATCTAGAATCAAGTACTAATGGCATAAACTGAAAGAAAGTATGCGTATTCATTCAAGATGATTTCCGTATCTACCCTGATATAATGTAAGCAGGAGTAAGACAAGAAAGAGAAAAGTCACGAAATTTTGAGATGAAAATAGCTAAGTTAAATCACACGCAGACATACCTACAGTACAAATACACACACACACACACACACACACAAATGAGTCAGGGGAAGGAATAGAAGACAATGGGTTGACGAGCTAAGAAAGTTTGTCGGTATATTCAGGCAAATAAAGACCATAAACAGACAGGAATGGAAGCAACGGCAGACATTTAAAGGGCTTGGAGCCATAATCAAATACCATTTATTTTAATGTTGTTACTATACTTCAAATATTTTCTTTTTCTTTATTTCCTTTCCTCACTGGGTTATTTTCCCTGTTGGGGCCCCTGGGCTTATAGCATCCTGCTTTTCCAACTAGGGTTGTAGCTTAGCATTTAATAATAATAATAACAACAACTAGGGTTGTAGCTTAGCATTTAATAATAATAATAATAATAATAATAATAATAATAATAATAATAATAATAATAATAATATTAGTATTAGACTAGAAGAATCTGTCCATCAGTTGAAATAGGTAATAGAAAAACAATATTCAACAATAACACTCCCCTGATTACAAAATTCAAATGGATAAAAATCTATGAGTAAAATTATCAGTTAATAATATGTCGTCAGGGAAAAAAAAAATTAATTAATTCTAAACAACACAAAATGATTATCTTCATGTAATATATTGGTTATTCAATATGAGCGGAATATATTTTCTCAAACAAGAGTTAAAGCGTAACTAACAACACGGTATTTGCGACGTTATGCTTGTTTGGGAACAACATTCCTTTCGGCCATTAAGGATATGCAAACAAATTATTTACTCAAATATCATCTTAACACTTTCAGTAATTATCTTCTGATATACATTTATAAAATCTTTATCAGGTAAGTATTGGTGAGTCGTCTTTTATGAAAATGAGCTTAGTCATTTTAGTTTATAAATAACATGACATTCATCTAGTTATGAATCGATGGAAAATCGGTCGATATGGGTATATGTATGTAATCAAATTCATGAGTCATTATCACTGTCGTTAGTTTTACAGTGAGGTCATACCTTTGTATTTGTCTCTATTGTATGTACAGCAACATATTCAAGACATACCCTCTGATACAAATACTTATTACACTATTACTATCCTTTTTTCATAAAGCAAACTGAGGAAGTCAAATAGTGAAAAAAAAGTTTAGATGAACTGATTTTCTATAGGAAATCATTAAATGGAGAAATTTGAAGATAAGGGGGATATTACAGATAAGGCTAATCTGAGTATTTAAAAGTATGCTCGGTCAATTCGAATGAACAGACGACAATATATTTGTCCAGAATTTCTGAAAAGGACTTAATATTTAGATAGCGTGAAAAATGTACACGACGTTAGGTGTGTTGGGGGACTTCCCATGCTGTAGATGAACCTTTCATGAATGGGTAGCAGGAGGTTCATTTGTGGAAGTTTTACTGGACATGATTCAGCACAGCATTTATATATATATATATATATATATATATATATATATATATATATATATATATATATATATATACATACATACATACATACATATATACATATATACATATATATATATATATATATATAATTTATATATATGTACATTTATATATAACATATCATATACTGTATATACATATTATATATATAAATAAATATATATAATGCATAAGATCTATCTATCTATCTATCTATCTATCTATCTATATATATATACATATATATATATATATATATATATATATATATATATATAGATATAGATATATACATATATTTTTGGGCTCAAGCCATGACGTCCTGATGGAAGGTTCCTTCAGTAGCTTCCTAAGGGTATATAAAACTACAGTAGATATTCCCAGAAAATTAAACTAAAGGTTTCACAGAATTCTAACTTCTGGTGCGAGTGCCCATAAGGTTTCCCTCTAGGATATCGTATAATAACAGGGGACGTATGCCTGACACGCCAAATAGCTATCTGCACCCCATATAGCATTTACGCTTCGAGGGGGAAGTGTGACAAGTTATGGGAGGAGCTTTTACTAAATTCTCCTCCTTCGTTACTGTTACGGTACTCAGCGACGTCAACATCCGGTTGCCAAGTTGGCCACCATCTTGGCTGACGTCACCGTTGCGCGCCATTCTCATTCCTTCTTCTGTAGCGTTTATGACTAGGTGCTTTTTTTCCCAGTTTTCGCTAAGTGATTCGTAATGTCGCAATCTTCTGCCTTGCCTTCTTCTGGAAAGTTGAGTACCATATTCTTGTATTGTATAAATAAGCTCTAGCTGTAAAATAACGTCTTTTTATCTTAAAATTCTGTGTTTTGTGGCAGAGCTGTGCCTCGACCGGAGGCGTCATGATGCCGATGCTGCTGTTCGCTTCGCATGCTTTATTTAGTTAGCCAGAACAACCTTCCCGGTCTTATAACTAATTACCGGCATTAGTTATTTAGTCTTCATTGCTAGGAATTAGTTATATTATGCCGACAGTATTCATTTTCAGCGAATGTAAGTAGCCGAATTAGTTTGCTAGATTGCTAGCCTAGCCCCTAGGCTCGATAGCCTAGGCGTTTTTGCTTACTTTCATGCGTGATATAAGTGTTCCTAGTGTTAAATTACGAAATGAAGATATAGCCACTTATACAAATAAGATTCAGTGATTGCACATTTGTTTTTTCACCTTCTAGGAAGTATACAAGGGGTTTCGAGGATCTTGGTAGTCGACTCCCTTGCCCCTAACCTAATGCTAGGGCTCTTGTATACTTTCTCACCTCCCCAATTACCTTATCCAAGGTAATCTCCTCCCTCTGAGGTAGCCTAGGTTACATCCTAGCCCTCCTTACCTCGAATCGCATTCAGGTAAGGTTAGGCTAGGATTTTTCTTTCCTCACTCCTTGCCATAGTGCATGCGCTTTGAGTTTGGGACAGAACCTCAGAGTACCAGTCGTTGGCTCCCAGCTTCCCATTTGGAGAATGTACTCTACTTCTGGTCCCTGCTGGTAGGTGAAGGTGGGGGGCTCTGCCCTTCCCCCTAGTCCACACCTGGTTGGGTTAAGACCCTTCCTCCCTGTGGTCTAGCGACTTGTCCTACCCCTGTCTTTCCTAGTTTGGGGGACTAGCTCCCCTAGCCTAGGTTAGGCAGTCCAAGGGGATTCTGTTTCTTTATAGTTTAGGACAGGACATTAATGCTGTACCTTCTCTGTGCTAATCTACCCTAGGCTGGAGAATGAATTCTTCCTATACCTAGGTAGTGCTAGCCCTGAATAGAATCCCCACCCCTGGGAGTGCCGGTGGGAGCTTCGCCTCCTCCTACACTCTCCATCAGGACCTTCACCCCTCCCCCTCTGTCCTTTTGTGTTGGCCTAGCCATCACACCTCTGTCTGCCGTCCTACAACTCCACCGCGTGGCGGCGGGTTGTGGGTTCAGCTCGGTCCTTTTGTTGGTTAGTCCAAACTGCTACGCTTCCCGCATTAAGTCGAACTATGGGATAGCATACCACAGGTCAGTCTGCTGGCGGAAGACCTCACTATCTTAGTGTGTTCTTCGGTCCTCCCTTGGGCCACCACCTGCAACTCTAGTCGGCTGCCGGCTCTGTTGCGGCTGGATGAAAGGTTGCCACCCTCTCCCTTTCATTTAATCACTCCTTCCTGAGGAAGAAGGGGTATGGGTGTTGGTACTACCCTTCCCTCTCTCTAATCCTATTCTATCTCCCTCACTTTCAAGTGCCGGTCCACTGCCGCTTCCACTCTGCAGGCGACAGCCGTCAGTGTCTTCTGGTATCCTCTCTGTCTCATTGATTGATGTCAGTGTTAGAATACCTTCGCCGGTCACTTGCCGGCTGATGGCTAGGAAGGGTCTCTCCCTTGATGGAGATTTGCTGGCACCACGCGTGCTTCCGGCATTCCGTCACGCTGCCGGCCCAGTGCCGGCAGTGATTATTGTACAGATATGGACGATAGCCAGTACATCTATGGTATAATATATACCCTAGACTGAAAACTATTGTGTATAGTTGTGCAGTAAAGTTTTTTCCAGCATACTCTGTGCATCCATGCGCACTCTCTTTTCGGGACCTAACCTGAATAGGGAGGATTAGATCTCTCCCTCCTTTTCTTATATACTGAATGAATTCAGTTCCCCCTCTCTCACTGTATCTAATTCCTCGAAGGAAGTCTAAGCTTTGCTCATCCAATGTGGATGTTTCTTCCTCCTATCAAGGCACATGAGGAGCCCCTAGAATTAGTTATGGTGTGGGGTCATGGCAATTGACTGGGCAGGTTACACAAGTATGTGTCTTTCCTGCCTCCTTTCTAGCTTACCTATCCTAAGCTTACACGTAAAAAGGAATCTTATATTATAAGTTTTTATAACTTTAATACTAATCTAAGATTACTGTAAGTCATGGCTGTTATTGACTTCCACAGACTCATTTGCCTCTTTCTTTTGCAGGAGGAGTACCTACGGTGTGAGAGCGCCTTCTGCAGCGTTCGTCGCCCCGATTTCTACGGCCACCTGGCGTGCCGAACCCACGCTGGCTGTTCGATCTCCCAAGGGAATCTTCGTTATTGGGACCCGCATGTCTGCACCACATGCAAGAACCTGCTCAATGAGGCGTTTGACAACCCTCCATCAGCGGAGTCCAGGGACATCACCCGAGAGAAATTGCGCAAGTGGGTGCGTGGTTTCCAAAAGAACACCACGGGGCCTTATCTCCCAAATGAGAAGATGAGAGCTTTGCTCTTTCCTAAGGCATCTGCGGATGCCATCATTCTCAAGGCTGAGATCCCCTGCGTCCAACGGACGCTCTCCAAGACTGTCATCTCAACGAAGTGGAGAGGATGTCGGATGTGTCGGATAATACCGAAAGGACCCTGATGGCTGAGGGTCAAGAAGAAGATGATCAAGTGGAGACTCCCGACTCCAAGGGCGAGGTCGCCCGCACCCCCTCTGTTTCTTCCGTTGCCATATCGGAACCGGTCCCCTCTACCTCTGCCACTCCAGTACCTGCAGTGGTGGGCACTCAGGATACCCTCCAAGCCTTGGTGGCACTCCTGGATGAGAAGTTCTGCCAGGGACATGCGGACCTTAAGAGGGAGATCATGCGCATGTCGAAACATATGCCGAAGAAGATCAGCGTAAAGGATCTTCCCTCCTGCTCAGTGACAAACCCTTGGTGGCATGCAGAACACATGCCCATCACGAGCGGACGCATCGTCATCAACCCTAAACTAGGCGCCGTCCCCCTTGAAGAGGTGGAGTTCTGGCCTAGCTTCGAAGCCTACCCGGACTGTTACGTCCGTCTCAAATCCGAACCAGTCTCCAAGGAGGAGACCAAGCCTAAGGAGGTCTTAGTATTTGACCACGCTAAGGCCCAAGCTCTTCTAGCCGACTGCCTCAAGAGCAGGGGCTACACCAACTCCAAGGTGCCGGCCCTAAGCAAGAAGCACCCATCCTTTCTTGCTCCTACCACCATGGTCTTTCCTTTCGCCGAAAAGTCCCTGCTGGCAGTGCTGAAGGCGGTGGAGGAAGGAAAACCCTGTCCTACATTGGAGGAATGTAGGCCTCTCTCCCTCGCCCTCCCTCCAGACGACAAAAGCTGGAAAGATATCCAGTTAACTTTCGCGTAGGAAAGTTGGAGGCTGACGTCCCGGGATGTCAGTTTAACGAGAACCTCCCCAAGCTCACCGAGTACCTTCTGCGTTGGGAGCAAGACACAAAAGAGAGGCAGCCCTCTGTCTCTTCAAGTACAGCTTGAGACAATGGCCGGGGACATTCGAGTCCCAGGCTTCTACATGGTTCTTGCGAAGACCCACCTTGCCACCTTGACGAAGGACTTATACAGCTTCATCAAGGCCCGGAGAACCCGTAGAAAATTCGTGTTTGCGGATGCCACCGTCAAGCACGAACCCCGGAAACTGATTTCCTCCAACATTTGGGGTAAATATCTCTTTCCTAACGACCTCGTGAAAGAGATCGTTGACAGCGCCGCCACCGAGAACCGGAACCTTCTGAATAAGTGGGGCATGTCTCGAAAGAGGAAATCTTCTCAGGATGATGGCCCCCAACCTAAGAAGAAGTCCAACTAGCCCCGACCCCAGCAGCGTCAGGCTAAGCGCCAGTTTCCAGCAACCGCTACTCCCCAGTTGGTGGCTCAGCCACAACAGACCTTTCAGTTGGTCCCTCAGTCGGTGGTGGCTCAGTCACCAGTCTTCACACCAGCCTATGAAAGGCAATCCACTACCTTTCGCCCCAAAGGTAGAGGCTCCGCCAGAGACTCCTCTCGACGTCCATCTAGAGGGAGAGGAGGGAGGGGAGCAGGCGGCCGAGGTGGTAAATCCTCAGGAAGCCAGAAGCAAAGAAATGCTTCCGGTGGGAGGAAGACTCCGCCACTTTCAGGATAGTTGGACCTTCGATCCTTGGGCTCACAGCATCATCAAGGGACTAGGGTGGAGCTGGGTAACATCACCTCCAACCTTCCATCAATTCTTCCAACACTCCACCCCGTCCTGGAAGAATACGTCCTAGAACTCTTGAACAAGAAGGTGATCAAGAGGGTGAAGTCCACCAGGTTCCAGGGAAGACTATTCTGTGTTCCCAAGAAGGACTCCGACAAACTCCGAGTCATTCTGGACTTGTCCCCTCTCAACAAGTTCATAGCGAACAACAAATTCAAGATGCTAACTCTTCAACATATAAGAGCCCTACTTCCTCACAAGGCTTACACGGTCTCAATAGACTTGGTGGACGCCTACTGGCACATTCCAATGAATCACCAGGCTTCCCCCTACCTACGATTCAAGCTTCAAAGAAGGCAGTACGCCTTCAGGGCCATGCCCTTCGGACTCAACATAGCTCCAAGAGTCTTCACGAAGCTCGCAGACACGATTGTCCAACAGCTACGCCTTCAAGGCGTCCAGGTGATGGCTTACCTAGACGACTGGCTGGTTTGGGCAGCATCCTCAGAAGAATGCTCGTGTGCTTCCAGAAAGGTGACCCAATTCCTGGAACATCTGGGTTTCAAAATCAACACCAAAAAGTCTTGACTGTCTCCATCTCAGAAGTTCCAATGGCTGGGAATCCATTGGAACCTTCAGTCACACCGTCTTTCCATCCCTCTGAAGAAAAGGAAGGAAATAGCGGGATCTGTCAAGAGACTCCTAAAATCCAAACGGATTTCAAGACGACAACAGGAACAGGTGCTCGGCTCCCTCCAATTCGCCTCAGTGATAGACCCAGTGCTACAAGCACAGCTAAAAGATGCATCGAGAGTCTGGAGAAGAAACACATCCATCGCTCGAAGAGATCTCAAGAGACCTCTACCAACCAGGCTTCGCTCACTCCTAAAGCCATGGTCGGAGGCAAAGAACCTGAGAAGATCAGTTCCTCTTCAGCCACCACCTCCATCGTTCATCATCCACACGGATGCTTCACTAGAAGGATAGGGGGGTCACTCCCATCAGCGACAAGTTCAAGGAACATGGTCTCCCCTATTCAAGACGTTTAACATCAACATCTTGAAGGCCATGGCGGTTCTTCTTACTCTGAAGAAACTGTCTCCACGTCCCTCGATCCACATCCGTCTAACTCTGGACAGCGCCGTTGGGGTCAGATGTCTCAACCGTCAGGGCTCAAGATCGCCCCAACTCAAACAAGTGCTATTGCCCATCTTCCGCCTAGCGGACAAGAAGAGATGGCACCTCTCAGCAGTTCACCTACAAGGATTCCGCAATGTGACGGCGGACGCTCTATCGAGGACAACCCCAACAGAGTCGGAATGGTCCCTAGACGCAGAATCATTGTCCTTCATCTCCCGTCAAGTCCCGGAACTGCAGATCGACCTCTTCGCGACGAGTGACAACACGCAACTTCCTCTTTACGTGGCCCCATACGAGGACCCCAGAGCGGAAACGATGGACGCCATGTCCCTGGACTGGAACAGATGGTCCAAGATTTACCTGTTCCCTCCACCCAACCTTCTGCTGAAAGACCTCACCAAGCTGAGAACCTTCAAGGGAACAGCAGACCTAATGGCACCCAAGTGGCCCCGGAGCAACTGGTTCCCTCTAGTCTTGGAGTTACCGCCCAAGCTGGTCCCTCTGCCGGACCCATTTCTCTCCCAGCAGGTTCAGAAGTCAACTGTCTTCCCTTCATCTAGGAAAACCTGAGACCTTCATCTCATGATTTTCTCTCCCTAGCCGTGAAGAAAAGGTTTGGGATCTCGAAGAAATGTTTAGACTTCCTAGAGGAATACAAAACAAAGTCTACCAGAAGGCAATACGAGTTATCCTGCAAGAAATGGGTGTCCTTCGTCAAGGCTAAAAATCCTACAGAAATCTCTATAGACTTTTGTCTGTCCTTCTTCATTCACCTTCATGGACTAGGCTTAGCATCCAACATGATTTCCACTTGCAAATCGGCCTTGACAAGACTATTACTTTACGCCTTCCAGATAGAACTGTCCAACGACATCTTTAACAAGCTGCCAAAGGCATGTGCTAGACTCCGTCCTGCACCTCCTCCGAGACCCATCTCCTGGTCTCTTGATAAGGTGCTCCATTTTGCCTCTAGTCTGGACAATGAGTCTTGCCCTCAGAAAGACTTGACTCAAAAAGTGATTTTCCTTTTTGCTCTCGCCTCAGGAGCCCGAGTCAGTGAAATAGTGGCTTTATCTAGAGAAGAGGACCAGATACAGTTCGTCGAGACAGGGGAACTTACCCTCTTCCCTGACCCAACGTTTCTCGCCAAGAATGAACTTCCCACTAAGAGGTGGGGTCCCTGGAGAATCTGCCCTCTGAAGGAAGATGTCTCTCTATGCCCAGTGGAGAGTCTAAAGGTCTATCTTCGAAGAACTTCAGACTTTGGTGGAGGACAGCTTTTTAAAGAAGAAACATCGGGATCTGATTTGTCACTCAAACAACTAAGGGCGAAGATCACCTACTTTATTCGCAGAGCGGATCCTGACAATACACCCGCAGGTCATGATCCCAGGAAAGTCGCCTCTTCCCTAAATTTCTTCCAAGCAATGGATTTCGAAAGCCTTCGATCTTTCACAGGCTGGAAATCCTCAAGAGTGTTTTTCAAACACTATGCGAAGCAGGTGCATGAACTGAAGCGTTATGTAGTGGCAGCAGGTAGTGTGTTAAAGCCTGCTGCTTAGTGCTGCGCAGACCAGTGAGTTATTCGGGACTCTAACTCAACGGGTGCCTGTGTTGACCCCAGTGCGAAACATAGTGATTTTAAGTGCCACCTGGTGACACTAAGAACTGTTTTCCTACAAAGGTGAAGTAACAGACAGGAACACGTGTGCCACATGTTTTTGGACAAGAAGTGTATATAAGACTTTTAAAAGACCTTATAGTTGTGTGTGATGGCAAGTTCTTTCTTTTCAGATTCAACACCCACGTCTTCTGTTGTCTTTAGTCTATGTTTGCTAACTGCATTTTATTGAAATTTATTTATTTCATATTAATTCTAAAATTTTATTATATAAAATAGAATTTTTCGTTACCGTATGCGTCTCATTTCGCCCTATCATACGAAATAAAATACTGTTAGAGATTTTTATTATCCTTATTATTTGATCATTATTATAATCTTTGTTATAATATTACTCCTATCTGATGCATACTCACCTAGAGAAAAGTAAAATTTGTTCCAACACAATTACTTAACTTTACTGATCTGTCTACGACACCAGCAAGATGTTCGTCTACAGGCGAGTTTCTTCATCAGGTTAACTTCAAGATGTTCCTTACGTCCAAATAGGACTTCCCTGCCACGGGGGCAGGAAGCCATAACATAGTATATGCTATCGGTATTGACATGTAACGGAGATGTGACGGTCTCTAAGGTCACCAGACCAAAGGAATATTGTTTAGAAGCCGAAGGCACTACAAAAGGGAAAAAATCCACGATACATTAATACTCTGGTACTCTTCTATAAGGACGTCATGGCTTGAGCCCAAAAAACGGATTTTGAGCGAAGCGTAAAATCTATTTTTGGGTGAGATAGCCATGACGTTCTGATGGACCCACCCTGGTTCTCTATTCCGGCCTGTCAGGCCCCTCCCTATTTTATTGTATCATGGAGGCTGGCATAAACGCCGGAAGGAATGAGGATGGCGCGCAACGGTGACGTCAGCCAAGATGGCGGCCAACATGGTGACCGGATGTTGACGTCACCGAGTACCGTAACAGTAACGAAGAAGGAGAATTTAGTAACGGCTCCTCCC
>NC_090734.1:121636916-121656916 GCF_036898095.1 Palaemon carinicauda
TTTATTTTTATTTATTTATTTATTTTTTTTTTTTTTTAAATTCAGTTATAACTTTGGTACACTGAATTTGTATCTGAATTTGTAAAGTTAATAACTGGAAATATGTTTTAGGCTCACACTTAAAAGTTCCATCCAAAAAAAAAAGTCCTGACACCTTATTTCGCCTCACAAGGAAACAAACTTTATCACTAGATAAGGAGTAGTGGCCACTATCGATGTCTCATTTCACACAAGAACAGCATTTTTATTCTGTTGCTGGACAAGGAGACCCTTTACAGCCTCAAAGAGTATAACGAAAAAAAAAAAAAAAAAAGACAGGAAAACAAAAACTTCCTTCATTGCACCCAAGCCACTAGCGGCTGACGCCTAAAGCCCATTATATTGTGGTTTATTCTGAACACGATATTCGAAAGTAAAAAAAAATATATATATTAAACGAAACCTTGGCGCTTGCAAATATTCAATTAATTTATAGCCTGTTTTTTAATATTTTTTTTCAAAACAATTCACAACATTCTGTTCTTTAATCTTTCCCTTTCTGTAATCCAATTACATTCACTTTTTTTTTTTATCTCCCTGAGGCATGGCTTGGATGAGTGGGAGGGGGGGAGGCTGTAAGTGAGAGACGGGTGGATTTGTTGGTAAGGGGGTAGGATACAGAGTGAGGGGGGGGGGAGGGGAGATTGGTGTGCAAAGAGCTGGGGTGGAAACCGATATCAGAAGCTTTGATGTTGGCCATAATTCTTTCATTGAGGACCAAGTTGAAAAGGGGTTTTATTCATTTCGAAATGGATGGAAGAGAGAGAGAGAGAGAGAGAGAGAGAGAGAGAGAGAGAGAGAGAGAGAGAGAGAGAGAGAGATTGACGCAACTCAATCTGCTTTTAATTCATTTTCACCTTTTTTTTTCTCATCAAGCTTTCATTTCGAAAATCAAAGGATCCAAATGTATACAAATCTGGCTACTTGTGCCCTAAATATTCAAGCGTCAGTTTTTTTTTTTTTTTTTTTTTTTTTTTAAGGCTACTTTCGAGTGGTATTGGACTACAAATAAAACCGGAAGGTCTTCTTTAAAGGTTTAAAAGTCGCTCATGAATGGCGGACGCAAGAGATAGTGACATTGCCCTACCAAGCAGGACAATGCTCTAGAGACTGACCAAATATACATATGATCAGTGCCAAAGCCCCCTCTCCATCCAAGCTAGGACCAAGGAGGGCCAGGTAATGGCTACTGATGACTCAGCAGATAGAACTACAAGCTACCCTAAACCCCCTCATCCTTAGCTCACAAGGATGGTGAGATTGCTTGCAGTGACCAAAGGAACTAAAGAGTTTAAGCGAGACTCGAACCACAGTCTGGCGTTCACCAGTCAGGGACGATACCACATCGGCCACCACAACCCATAGATTTATTCAGAAATGCTCTTGGTTAATTTTGTCACTACCATATAAAAAAAAAAAAAAAGCTTAGATCATTTAAATTTTTTGGAGTACATCAATACGATTTGAAAATGAAGCAAACTCCATATTGACATTGGGTACTGATAAATAGTTTCAAATATAATTGCAAATAACGTCCTTCCTCACACTCTCATGCATAGAATTTCTCCTCCAAAAAATAAAAAAATAATACTCCTTTTGTTAAGAATATGCAGTAATAACTTAAATTTCACTTTACTTCCTCTTCACAAGAAATAAACGTATAAAATTAGATTTGCTATTAAAATAAAATATAAATAAAGTCACAATTTCTGAGGAGTCGGTTGATCATTAACATAAATTCCAACTCCCCCCTCTTAAAATAAAGTTTTAAATAAGACATTTACTCATTAAGTATTATTACATTCATAGAGCATAAATCCACCTTTGACGCCAAATATACAACAGTATAAAAAAACATTAACAAAACAATAAAAAATATTCGGTATCGAATAAAAACTTAGATCGATCTGCACCGAAATCTACAACATTGTTTGGATTTATTTGATTTTGGAAGTTGGCCCATATAGACATCGTTGGGGCCTGAGGCCATTCAGTGCCTAATGGCAACTTGGGGCTTGGGGGGGGGGGATCCAGTAGCTACACTATAAAAGAAAAGCATAAAGGGGTTGGACAGCAAATTGGAAAAAAGAAGCAGAACGGAGGTAAAGTAGAGATATAAAGCAAGGAGCTACTGGAAGACGATGGCACGCTGTTAAAATCATTTAGAAATGCTTACAGTGCACCACGTGAGGTGTACTCACGGCACTGAATTGTTCCTTGCAACACATTGGATAAGAAAAAATTAAATCCGTTCATTGATATTTACATTAAAATGTATTTCAAGTTTAAAACACAGATGGGAATTTATTTTACCAAAAACTCAAATTAAACTCAAAATAGAAATGACGAAAACTAAAATCATATAAGAAAATTCGCATTTATTATAATGAATGCATTTTGAAAAAAAATGACAACAAATGCTTAGATAACGTATCCTATAAGTTTTAATTCAAAATGTCTAGTGCATAAATCACCTGTGTTAATCAACAGAATCTTCTTATATGAAGAATTATTGTATAGTATTCAGCAAACGTCTCTTACCTTCTTACTATTTTTAATAACGTTAAGGTGTAACGACGAAGTATTTTGCAACTTCACTGCATAAAAGATAGTTCACTAAGCATGCTTTGAAAATGTCAATGCTATATTCTTCATCAAAATATCAGCTGTATTATTATAAGAATATTACCTCAGTATTTTTCATTATGGTAAAAATAACATGTTAAATACTTGATGAATTTTACTTTTTAGCTGCCATAATAATCTATTGTTTCCTGAGCAAATATATGGCAGTAATTTTAGTCTTCTGGAAGCATATTAAACGTTATAGATGCTATCTGAGCAATGATCTGGCAGTAATTTTAATCTTCTGGAAGCGTTTTACCGTAATAAACGTATAGGAGATGTAACTGCGAGCGTGGTCTAACCAGGTGTCAACCGCCAGTGTCAGTAAATTTGTCACCATCGTGCAGTCGTCTGTCAATCATGGTTAAAGCTATCTGACAGCGACCGGAAACGGAAACCCCAACTCGGAGAGCTTCAGTTGAGCTACATCTCGCTAAATTTTCGAAAAAAAAAAAAAAAAATACAAAACTAATCATCCCAACATCAACAAGATAACTATGCATATATGGATCAAACGATACAATGAAGCAAAAAGACAAAATCCATCCTAGTTATGGGAGCGACTTAACTAACTCCATAACTGAACATCTATTTTCATCATCATTTTCCGTTCTCAATATTCAACAAACCATCGTAAGCCATTGCTTGTCGTTATAGGAGTCTATGGGTGGGGGAAATATTTGCAGGACTGGTTGACAGCATTCCCAGAAGGCTTAACTGTGCTACAGACAGCTTAGGCTCACTTACTAAATATTAGTCAACCGCGCCCCCCACCTTCTCTCTCTCTCTCTCTCTCTCTCTCTCTCTCTCTCTCTCTCTCTCTCTCTCTCTCTCTCTCTCTCTCTCTCTCTCTCTATATATATATATATATATATATATATATATATATAAAGCCCATGGGTTTATAGCATCATGCTTTTCCAACTAGAGTTGTAACTTAGCAAGTAATAATTATAAATAATAATAATGATAGTCATAATATATATATATATATATATATATATATATATATATATATATATATATATATATATATATATATTTATAAGTTGTAATTAAAAGCAAGCTATTTCAATAGGGTTCGGTTTCATTACATAGTTTACATAAGTATATTAAGAAAATAACTACCTGTTTAAAATAATGAAATTTTCTTTATTTTATTAATTTTACTGATATTTATGTGCTTTTAGGTCAGGCTATGTGAGAATACTACAGGTTAGTACATATTCCCCTAAATCCTGAAACTCTGACATATCCTCGGCACCAGGAATGTATTAAGAACGGAATCAATGTGTATATTTACAGAATTTTCTCAATGCACATAAAATATTAAGAATTAGTACCCGTCTCCCTGAATTCTTTAATGTGGAAGCATAGTTTGCCAGTAATTATACTGCTGCTTAAAAAAAAAAAAAAAAAAAAAAAAAAAAAAAAAAAAAAAAAAAAAGGAGTAGCTTTAAATGTATTGAATGAATAATATCCAGAAATAAGTGAACTCTGTTCTTAACTGGTCCGAATGAATAAAAAAAAAAAAAAAAAAAAAAAAAAAAAAAAAAAGAAGGCTGCAATTTGGCTCAAATGATCTCGGGGACATTTTCCCCAGACTCAATAACAAAGCTTAGAAATCATTTCTAAAAGAAAATATAGTTCCAACTGTCACAAACAATTTATCAAGAGCTTCAAAGCAAAGAAATTCAGACGATTCTTTTCAGCTATTCTTTATGTAAAACAGAATGACAGTCCGGCAATACACTGAACAATATCGCTTCAAACAAAGGTGTTGGCTAATTTTCTCCGACGATTCTTTACATGAAGCCGTCAATAGATTCAACAAATATAGTCACCAACGTTTTTCAATTAAATCAATGGCAATACATTTCTTTGTTATCTATTATTGAACATGTATTTTTCAATGGCAACTTTTACAAATAAAAAAAAACAGTAAAGGGACAAACTAACAAACTATTATGAAATTGGATGCACATTTCATACCTGGGTAAAATCATGGAAATATATCCCTTACGAAATTCAAACAACCCCTTGTAAACAAATTGAGAATTCAGGCAAACCCAAATGAAACAGCATATAATTCAGTCTCTGTATTATGAAGTCATTCCAGCAAAAGCGAGAATAATTCGTTTCATGCAACTCTAGGGAAATTCATTGTGGTCTTAACATGCAATCATTTGGCCCCATTTCAGAGCAACTCGTTCAACTGCGATGAACACAATTTGCTGTAGTCACTAAGAGAACGGGCGAATTATTTTGCCCTAAATAGAACAATTTCACACTAAGAGATTCCGGGGATTTAATTCTACTTGGAATCCTTTTTAATAAGTGTAATTAACTCTAAAACAAATTCAGGCACATCTTCTATTCCAAGATATGAATTCTCAATACCCAAACAAGGTAAAAAAAAATTGAATTTGAAGCAATAGATGTACACTACAAAGCCATAGTTCTTCCTACCCTATATAAAACTAGTCCATCCTGCTTACATTAAAACAAAAACATCAAACAACAATAAGAAGTAATTATAATCAATATGATGACATAAATTTAAAAGGCCTAGAAGAAATTTTAATGAGAAAATAATATAAAATATTTAATAAGTCTATATCATTTCTTGTTATAAATTACGAACAGGCATCCTCCCTACAGTGAAGATAAATCGTTGTAAACAAACTAAAATAGTCTGTCCTAGTTAAAGGATCCATTATTCCAATTTTGGGCAAACACGAAACCCATTTTTTCCAAGCGCTCCTGATTGGGAAAAAATATTATTTTATTTTTCCAAATTATGTTAGTTTCCTTTAGATCTGGGCATTTTTAAAGTTGGCTTTACTTCCGGGTATTCATTATAATAATAATAATAATAATAATAATAATGATAATAATAATAATAATAATAATAATAATAATAATAATAATAATAATAATTACTAGTGTTTGGAAACACTGGGTGGGGTTTTCGAGTGACAACTTAATATCAAGTCATATAAATACTCATAATAATGATAACAACAACATAAACAACAATAATAACAAATAATTCAGTAATAATAATAATAATAATAATAATAATAATAATAATAATAACGTATTGTACATCACGAACATCCTACATTCCTAGCAATCTTTTTGCTATTCTGTACTCCATGGGAATTTTTATAGATTCCTGTGTACCAATAAAATTGAGGATGAAAAAGAGAAGCAATGTCATTGATATTGTGATTACCTCATGGAATGCGTAGTACTAGTTATTCTCTCAGATCCAATGTACCTCCTGAAGGAAAAAATGTACCACGGGTGGGGGGGGGGGGGTTTACATGTTTCTCAGGTTAGGAACCCCTGAAGCGAAGGCTTTTTTAAAGGCCATTCATAAACTGCAGAGACAAGGGACAGTGACAATGCCCTAGGTAGCAGGACAATTCCCCAGAGACTGACATATATTCTGTACAATACACTATCAAGCATGAGCAGGACTCGAATCCCAGTCCCGCATATGACCAGGCAGGAACATTTCATAGGCCACCACAACCCTGAATAATACCTAATACTCTTTTCAGTTGAAAAGGGGTTTTATTCATTTCGAAATGGATGTGTGAGAGAGAGAGAGAGAGAGAGAGAGAGAGAGAGAGAGAGAGAGAGAGAGAGAGAGAGAGAGAGAGAGAGAGAGAGAGAGAGATGCAACTCAATCTGCTTTTAATTAATTTTCACCTTTTTTTTTCTCATCAAGCTTTCATTTCGAAAATCAAAGGATCCAAATGTATATAAATCTGGCTACTTGTGCCCTAAATATACGAGTGCCAGTTTTTTTTTTTTCATGTTTTTCTCATTACTTAGGCTACTTTCGACTGGGATTGGACTACAAATAAAATCGTTAAGTCTTGTTTAAAGGTTAAAGGCCGCTCGTGAATGGCAGAGGCAAGGGACAGAGGTATTGCCCTAGCAAGCAGGACAATGACCTGGAGACTGACCACATATACATATAATCAGCTTCAAGTCCCCTCTCCACCCAAGCTGCATCAAAATCTACAACATTGTTTGGATTTATTGGATTTAGGAAGCTGGCCTGTATAGCCAGCGCTAGGGCCCGAGGCCATTCAGTGCCTAATTGCAGCTGGGGGGGGGGGGGGGATTCAGTAGCTACACTATGAAGGAAAAGTATAAAGAGGATGGACAGCAAAATGGAAGAAAAGAAGCGGAACGGAGGTAAAGTAGAGATATAAAGCAAGTACTGTTGGAAGACGATGGCATTCTGTTAAAATCCTTTAGTAATGCTTACAGTGCACCACGTGAGGTGTACTCACGGCACTACATTGTTGAAACACAGTGGATAAAAAGAAATTAAATCCATTCATTGATCTTCACATTATAATGATTTTCAAGTTTAAAACAGATGGACATTTATTTTACCAAAAACTCGAATTAAACTCAAAATAGAAATGACGAAAATTAAAATCATGTAAGAAAATTCGTATTTATTATAATGAATGCATTTTGAAAAAAAAATATAAATGTTTAGATAGCTTATCCCATAAGTTTTAATTCAAAATGTCTAGTGCATAAATCACCCGTATTAATTGACGGAATACTTTTATATGAATAATCATTGTACAGTATGCAGCAAACGTCTCTTACCTTGCTCATATCTTTATTAACGTTAAGGTGTAACGACGAAGTATTTTGCAACTTCACTGAATAAAAGATACAGTTCACTAAGCATGCTTTGTAAGTGTCAATGATATATTCTTTATCAAAATATCAGCTATATTATCATAAGAATATTACCTCAGTATTTTTAATTATGTTGAAAATAAAATCATATAAATACTTCATGAATTTTACTTTTTAGCTGCCATAATAATCTATTGTTTCCTGAGCAACGATATGGCAGTAACTTTAGTCTTCTTTAAGCGAATTGAACGTTATAAGATGCTATCTGAGCAAAGATCTGGCAGTAATTTTAATCTTCTGGAAGCGTTTTAACGCAATGAACATATAGGAGATGCGGCCGTGGTCTAACCAGGTGTCAACCGCCAGTGTCAGTAAATTTGTCACCATCGTGCAGTCGTCTGTCAATCATGGTTGAAGCTATCTGACAGCGACCGGAAACGGACACCCCAACTCGGAGAGCTACAGTTGAGCTACATCTCGCTAAATTTTCGAAAAAAAAAAAATACATAACTAATCATCCCAACATCAACAAGATAATTGTGTATAGATGGATCAAACGATACAATGAAGCAAAAAGACAAAATCCATCCTAGTTATGGGAGCGACTTAACTAACTCCATAACTGAACATCAATTTTCATCATCATTTTCCGTTCTCAATATTCAACAAACCATCGTAAGCCATTGCTTGTCATTATAGGAGTCTATGGGTGGGGGAAATATTTGCAGGACTGGTTGAAAGCATTCCCAGAAGGCTTAACTGTGCTACAGACAGCTTAGGCTCACATACCAAATATTAGTCAACCGCCCCTCCACCTTCTCTCTCTCTCTCTCTCTCTCTCTCTCTCTCTCTCTCTCTCTCTCTCTCTCTCTCTCTGTATATAAGCCCATGTGCTTATAGCATCTTGTTTTTCCAACTAGAGTTGTAGTTTAGCAAGTAATAATTATAAATAATAATGATAATAATAATAATAATAATAACATATATATATATAAATATATATATATATATATATATATATATATATATATATATATATATATATGTATATATATATTTATAAGTTGTAATTAAAAGCATACTACTTCAATAGGGTTCGGTTTCATTACATACTTTGCTTAGGTATATTAAGAAAATAACTACCTGTTTAAAATAATGAAAATTTCTTTATTTTATTAATTTTACTGACATTTATGTGCATTTAGGTCAGGCTACGTGGGGATACTACAGGTTAGTATATATTCCCCTAAATCCTGAAACTCTGACATATCCTCGGTAGCAGGAATGTATTAAGAACGGTATCAATGTGTATATTTACAGAATTTTCTCAATGCACATAAAATATTAAGAATTAGTTCCCGTCTCCCTAAATTCTTTATTTATTCTTTAATGTGAATGCATCGTTTGCCAGTAATTATAATGCTGCTAATTTATTAAAAAAAAAAAAAAAAAAAAAAAAAAAAAAAAAGGAATAGCATTTAAAGCTTTAAATGAATTAAATGAATAATATTCAGCAATAAGTGAACTCTGTTCTTAACTGGTCCGAGTGAGGAAAAATAAATAAAAAAACAAGGCTGCAATTTGGCTCAAATGATCTCAGGGACACTTTTCCCAGACTCGATAATAAAGCTTCGAAATCATTTCTAAAACGAAATATAGTTCCAACTGTCACAAACAATTTATCAAGAGCTTCAAAGCAAAGAAATTCAGACGATTCTTTTCAGCTATTCTTTATGTAAAACAGAATGACAGTCCGGCAATACACTGCACAATATCGTTTCAAACAAAGGTGTTGGCTAATTTTCTCCAACGATTCTTTACATGAAGCCGTCAATAGATTCAACAAATATAGTCACCAACGTTTTTCAATTAAATCAATGGCAATACATTTCTTTGTTATCTATTATTGAACATGTATTTTACAATGGCAACTTTTACATCGTAGATATATAATACTCCTGTGTAAACTACACAAATAAATAAAAAAAAAACAGTAAAGGGACAAATACCTGCTCAATACAAACTAACAAACTATTATGAAATTGGATGCACATTTCATACCTGGGTAAAATCATGGAAATATATCCCTTACGAAATTCAAACAACCCCTTGTAAACAAATTGAGAATTCAGGCAAACCCAAATGAAACAGCATATAATTCAGTCTCTGTATTATGAAGTCATTCCAGCAAAAGCGAGAATAATTCGTTTCATGCAACTCTAGGGAAATTCATTGTGGTCTTAACATGCAATCATTTGCCCCCATTTCAGAGCAACTCGTTCAACTGCGATGAACACAATTTGCTGTAGTCACTAAGAGAACGGGCGAATTATTTTCCCCTAAATAGAACAATTTCACAATGTGAGATTCCTGGGATTTAATTCTACTTGGAATCCTTTTTAATAAGTGTGATTAACTCTAGAGCAAATCTTCTATTCCAAATTATGAATTCTCAATACCTAAACAAGGTAAAGAATAATATAATTTGAAGCTAATGATGTATACTACAAAGCCCATTTTTCTTCCTACTCTATATAAAACTAGTCAATACAGCTTACATAAAAAAACATCAATCAACAATAAGAAGTAATTATAATCAACGTGATGACATAAAATTAAATGGCCTAGAAAAAAATTTAATTTGAAAATCATATAACGTAATTAATAAGTCTATATCATTTAATATGTTATAAATTACGAACAGGCATCTTCCCTTCTGTGAAGATAAATCGTTGTAAACAAACTGTAAAATAGTCTGTCCCAGTTAAGGGATTCATTATTCCAATTTTGGGCAAACACGAACCCCATTTTTTTCCCAGCGCTCCTGATTGGGGAAAATATGATTTTATTCTTTCAAAGTACGTTAGTTTCATTTAGATCTTGGCATTTTTGAAGTTGGCTTTACTCCGGGTATTCATTATATTAATAATAATAATAATAATAATAATAATAATAATAATAATAATAATAATAATAATAATAATAATATTAATAATAAAATAAATAAAAATCATTAGTGTTTGGAAACACTGGGTGGGGTTTTCGATTGATAACTTAATATCAATAATGATGATAACACCAACAACAACAACAACAACAATAAGAATAATAATAATAATAACCAACTGTACATCAGGAAAATATTACATTCATAGCAAGTAAACCAGGAGGTTCCCAACCTTTTTGCTCTTCTGTACTCTTTGGCAATTTTTTAATTCCTGTGTACCGCTAAAATTCTAGATGAAAATGAGAAACAATGTGATTGATATTGTGATTACCTCATGGAATGCGTAGTGCTAGTTATTCTCTCAGATCTAATGTACCTCCTGAAGGAAAAAATGTACCACTGGGGGTACATGTTTCTCAAGTTAGGAACCCCTGAAGTGAAGGCTTTTTTAAAGGCCATTCATAAATTGCAGAGACAAGGAACAGTCACAATGCCCTAGCTAGCGGGACAATTCCCCAGAGACTGTCCATATATTCAGTACATATGATCAGCAGCTCCCAAGACCCTTCTCCGACCAAGCTAGGACCAGGGATGGCCAGGCAATGGCTGCTAATAACATAGCAGGTAGATAGACCTACGGGCTTCCCCAACCCCGCCATCCTTAGCTCACAAAAATGCTGAGGTTGCAGACACTACAATACACTATCAAGCATGAGCAGGACTCGAATCCCAGTCCGGCATATGACCAGGCAGGAACATTTCACATAGGCCACCACAACCCTGAATAATAGCTAATACCCTTTTCAGTTGAAAAGGGATTTTATTCATTTCGAAATGGATGGAAGAGAGAGAGAGAGAGAGAGAGAGAGAGAGAGAGAGAGAGAGAGAGAGAGAGAGAGAGAGAGAGAGAGAGAGAGAGAGAGAGAGAGAGAGAGTGCGTGCTGCAACTCAATCTTCTATTAATACATTTTCACCTTTTTTCTCATCAAGCTTTCATTTCTAAAATCAAAGGATCCAAACGTATACAAATCTGGCTACTTGTGCCCTAAATATTCGAGCGTCAGTTTTTTTCTTCTTTTTTTAATTATTCAAACTACTTTCGAATGGGATTGGACTACAAATAAAATCGGCAGGTCTTCCTTAAAGGTTAAAGGCCGCTCGTGAATGGCAGAGGCAAGGGACAGTGGTATTGCCCTAGCAAGCAGGACAATGACCTAGAGACTGACCACATATAACATATGATCAGCTTCAAGTCCCCTCTCCACCCAAGCTGCATCAAAATCTACAACATTGTTTGGATTTATTGGATTTAGGAAGCTGGCCTGTATAGCCAGCGCTAGGGCCTGAGGCCATTCAGTGCCTAATTGCAGCTAAGGGGGGGGGGGGGAATTTCAGTAGCTACACTAAGAAGGAAAAGTATAAAGAGGTTGGACAGCAAAATGGAAGAAAAGAAGCGGAACAGAGGTAAAGTAGAGATATAAAGCAAGTGCTGCTGGAGGACGATGGAACACTGGTAAAATCCTTTAGTAATGCTTACAGTGAGGTGCACTCACGGCACTACATTGTTGAAACACAGTGGATAAAAAGAAATTAAATCCGTTCATTGATCTTCACATTACAATGAATTTCAAGTTTAAAACACAGATGGAAATTTATTTTACCACAAACTCAAATTAAAATAAAAATAGAAATGACGAAAATCAAAATCATGTAAGAAAATTCGTATTTATTATAATGAATGCATTTTGAAAAAAAATGATAAATGCTTAGATAGCTTATCCTATAAGTTTTAATTCAAAATGTCTAGTGCATAAATCACCTGTATTAATCAACAGAATCTTCTTATATGAAGAATTATTGTATAGTATTCAGCAAACGTCTCTTACCTTCTTACTATTTTTAATAACGTTAAGGTGTAACGACGAAGTATTTTGCAACTTCACTGGATAAAAGATACAGTTCACTAATCGTGCTTTGAAAGTGTCAATGCTATATTCTTTATCAAAATATCAGCTATATTATTAAAAGAATATTACCTCAGTATCTTTAATTATGATGAAAATAAAATGATAAATACTTGACGAAATTTTACTTTTTAGCTGCCATAATAATTTATTATTTTCTGAGCAAGGATATGGCAATAATCTAGTCTTCTGGAAGCGCTTCAAACGTTATAGATGCTATTTGTGCAAAGATCTGGCAGTAATTTTAATCTTCTGGAAGCGTTTTAACGCAATGAACATATAGGAGATGCGGCCGTGGTCTAACCAGGTGTCAACCGTCAGTGTCAGTAAATTTGTCACCATCGTGCAGTCGTCTGTCAATCATGGTTGAAGCTATCTGACAGCTACCGGAAATGGACACCCCAACTCGGAGAGCCACAGTTGAGCTACATCTCGCCAAATTTTCGAAAAAAATACATAACTAATCATCCTAACATCAACAAGATAACTGTATATAGATGGCTCAAACGATACAATGAAGGAAATGGATAGAAAGTCCATCCTAGTTATGGGAGCGACTTAACTAACTTCATAACTGAATATCTACTTTCATCATCATTTTCCGTTCTCAATAGTCAAAAAACCATCGTGAGCCATTGCTAGTCATTATAGGAGTCTATGGGTGGGGGAAATATTTGCAGGCCTGGTTGACAGCATTCCCAGAAGGTTTAACTGTGCTACAGACAGCTTAGGCTCACATACTAAATATTAGTCAACCGCCCCCCTCCCCCCCACCTTCTCTCTCTCTCTCTCTCTCTCTCTCTCTCTCTCTCTCTCTCTCTCTCTCTCTCTCTCTCTGTATATAAGCCCATGGGCTTATAGCATCATGATTTTTCAACTAGAGTTGTAGCTTAGCAAGTAATAATTATAAATAATAATAATAATAATGATAATAATAATAATATATAATATATATATATATATATATATATATATATATATATTTATATATATATATTTATAAGTTGTAATTAAAAGCATACTATTTCAATAGGGTTCGGTTTCATTACATAGTTTGCTTAGGTATATCAAGAAAATAACTACCTGTTTAAAAAAATGAGATTTTCTTTATTTTATTAATTTGACTGATATTTATGTGCATTTAGGTCAGGCTATGTGGAGACACTACAGGTTAGTACATATTCCTCCAAATCCTGAAACTCTGATATATCCTCGGTAGTAGGAATGTATTAAGAACGGTATCAATGTGTATATTTACAGAATTTTCTCATTGCACATAAAATATTAAGAATTAGTTCCCGTCTCCCTAAATTATTTTTTTATTCTTTAATGTGAATGCATAGTTTGCCAGTAATTATAATGCATTAAAAGCTTTAAATGTATTAATTGATAATATCCAGAAATAAGTGAACTGTTCTTAACTGGTCCGAGTGAGTCAAATAAATTTAAAAAAAGGCTGCAATTTGGCTCAAATGATCTCAGGGACATTTTCCCCAGACTAAATAACAAAGCTTCGAAATCATTTCTAAAACGAAATATAGTTCCAACTGTCACAAACAATTTATCAAGAGCTTCAAAGCAAAGAAATTCAGACGATTCTTTTCAGCTATTCTTTATGTAAAACAGAATGACAGTCCGGCAATACACTGCACAATATCGTTTCAAACAAAGGTGTTGGCTAATTTTCTCCAACGATTCTTTACATGAAGCCGTCAATACATTCAACAAATATAGTCACCAATGTTTTTCAATTAAATCAATGGCAATACATTTCTTTGTTATCTATTATTGAACATGTATTTTTCAATGGCAACTTTTACATCGTAGATATATAATACTCCTGTGTAAACTACACAAACAAATAGAAAAAAAAAAAAAAAAAAAACAGTAAAGGGACAAATAACGGCTCAATACAAACTAACAAACTATTATGAAATTGGATGCACATTTCATACCTGGGTAAAATCATGGAAATATATCCCTTACGAAATTCAAACAACCCCTTGTAAACAAATTGAGAATTCAGGCAAACCCAAATGAAACAGCATATAATTCAGTCTCTGTATTATGAAGTCATTCCAGCAAAAGCGAGAATAATTCGTTTCATGCAACTCTAGGGAAATTCATTGTGGTCTTAACATGCAATCATTTGCCCCCATTTCAGAGCAACTCGTTCAACTGCGATGAACACAATTTGCTGTAGTCACTAAGAGAACGGGAGAATTATTTTGCCCTAAATAGAACAATTTCACACTATGAGATTCCTGGGATTTAATTTTACCTGGAATCCTTTTCAATAAGTGTAATTAACTTTAAAACAAATTCAGGTATATCTTCTATTCTAAGATATAAATTCTCAATACCTAAACAAGGTAAAAAAAAATAGAATTTGAAGCAATTAATGTACACTACAAAGCCATAGTTCTTCCTATCCTATATAAAACTAGTCCATCATGCTTACATTAAAACAAAAACATCAAACAACAATAATAGGTAATTATAATCAATTTGATGACATAAGATTAAAAGGCCTTGAAGAAATTTTAATTTTAAAATATAACATTTAATAAATCTATATCATCTACTAACTTATAAAATAAGAATACGCATCTTCCCTACAGTGAAGATAAATCGTTGTAAACAAACTAAAATAGTCTGTCCTAGTTAAAAGGATCCATTATTCCAATTTTGAGCAAACACGAAACCCATTTTTTTTTCCCGGCGCATGATTTCATTTTTCCAAAGTACGTTAGTTTCATTTAGCTCTTGCTCTTTTCAAAGCTTGCTTTACTCCGGGTATTCATTGAATTAATAATAATAATATTATCATTAATAATAATAATAATAATAATAATAATAATAATAATAATAATAATAAAGTAAATAAAAACTATTAGTGTTTGGAAACACCGGGTGGGGTTTTCGGTATATAACTTAATATCAAGTCATATTAACTTATAACAACAACAACAACAACAACAACAACAATAATAATAATAATAATAATAATAATAATAATAATAATAATAATAATAATAATAATAATAACCTACTGTACATCAGGAAAATTTTACATTCATAGCAAGTAAAACAGGGGGATCCCAACCTTTTTGCTCATCTGTAGTCATTTGGAATTTTTATAGATTCCTGTTCACCACTCAAATTGAGAATGACGAAGAAAAACAATGTCATTGATATTGTGATTACCTCATGGAATGCATAGTACTAGTTATTCTCTCAGATCCAATGTACCCCCTGACGAGTAAAATTTACCATTAAGGGGTACATGTTCCCCACGTTAGGAACCCCTGAAGTAGATTTTTTTTTTTTTAAGGCAGCTTATGAATTGCAGAGACAAGGGGCAGTAAGAATGCCCTAGCTAGCAGGAACTAACCATATATTTAGTCCATATGATCAGCTTCCAAGCCCCTTCTACATCCAAGCTACGACCAGGGAGGGCCAAGCAATGGTCGCTGATATCTTAGCAGATAGAACTATAGGCTTCCTTAACACACATCCCTTAGCTCGCAAGAATGCTGAGGTTACAAACACTATAATAAACTATCAAACTTGAGCTGACTCGAATCCTAGTCCGGCAGATCACCAGGCAGGAACATTTCCCATAGGCCACCACAACCCTGAATTATATCTCCATAATATTGCTCACCTAAATGCGGTTCTAATAGCATTGCTGTTCTAACAGTCATTACGAAAATTGAGCCAAGCGTCATATATGATGGCAATAATTATAGCCAATTCTGAGCTAATCAACCTATACAAGCACAAGCAACTCAATTATTATGAAGGCTAATGACCATATTCAAATGGATCTTGTGTAATTCTTGATAATCCAATTATTTCTGGGAATATAATTCTGTCTAAAACGATCCATAAAGCCAGTGAAAATATCCTAATTTTGTTTTTTATTAGTTAATAAAAGTCCTTTCCCGTTATACTGTAGATTATTTTTTTTTTTTTTAAATTCAGTACAGTATTCTATTTTGTGTTCTAAATGAATGCTTTTGTTCAGTACGAAGAGATAAAGTGTTATAAAAGGAATGAGGATATAGGCAAATGCTTCAAGATAATCAAAATCGTCACCATACAAGAAAATGGGATAACAAATCTTTACAAAAACGATTCTTGGTGTTTAAGAACATTAGCAAATCACTACAAAATTGTATCAATCCCCATCAATATTGTCTATAACTATATAAATTGAGATATATTTTTTACCTGTTATATAAACAATCTATCTATTAAATATAAGAACCATTTACACAAACGAAAATGGGACAAATTCAATGTATAATATGTAGCAACCAACTAATTACAGGATTGCAAAACTGGAAGCCAAAGAAATAAAGGACCAAGGCGAAATTAAAAGGATTCCTCCATTGGTGTGTGTGTGTGTGTGTGTGTGTGTGTGTGTGTGTGAAAAAAAAAACACCACCACTTAACGTAGTAACTCTAAAAGGTAGTGATTACATTAATTAAAGTTATTAGGAATAGTAAAGTTTATATTGTCATTTTGCGTAGAAATTATTAATACATCTAAAAGAGAGAGAGAGAGAGAGAGAGAGAGAGAGAGAGAGAGAGAGAGAAAGAGAGAGAGAGAGAGAGAGAGAGAGAGAGAGAGCGAGAGAGAGTCTTAATAACATAACAAAGTTGATTTAAGCAATATCACTCGTCCAAAATTGCGTGGTTATTAGGGCACGAAATAGGATGCTTAGAACACGAAAGGCAGCAGCAAAAAAAGAAAAAAAAAGAAAAAAAAATTAAAAGAAGTAAACAAATAATTTAAAACCTCTGTTGAGCACATCCACTTTTTTTTCAATGACTCCAATTAAATTTGATATTTAGGCACAAAATCAACCACAGCAAAAACGTACAAAAGAAAGTCTTTTAATTAATGCCTTTTAATATTCGTCAGCTGAATTATTGCATTGTTTTTCTACCTTGACTTCTCAAAAGAAGTACGAAGATGCCGAATGGTAAATAGGAAGATAAACTCGCGAGGAAAAGATATAAAAGGTTAATGAAGAGAGATATGAAGATGAGAGTTGCAGGTGAACAACGTTCACTTTATGAGTAGTTTAATCTATGGGATGCAAACATTACGATAAGAGACAGGGATTTGCTCTAATTAAATGGCGGTGAATGTTTGAAAGATATGCGGCTGCTCGTTAAAAGAATGACCTTACATAAATGATCCGTGCGACTTCTTTGAAGTTCAATGACTTGGCTAATTATGAATGATCAAAGATTACTGCGAGACATAATGGGTTATGACTCAGCCTTCCTCAGGGATGTATTCATTTACTTTTTTCTTTTCTTTTTTACATGGAATACACACACACACACACACATATATATATATATATATATAGAGAGAGAGAGAGAGAGAGAGAGAGAGAGAGAGAGAGAGAGAGAGAGAGAGAGAAGAGAGAGAGAATACCGACAATCAATTTGAATTATTTCAAATTGATGTAAGTAAATAGTGTTTATCCTTGTGGTTGCAGTAAAGTAAAAACGTGAGTCTTGAATAAATTAATATTCCTCTTATTACTTTCTAAAGGAATATATAAACTTTATGAAATAATGTAAAGTCACGGAATGAATCTTACCTAATATGAATGAAGTCTCAGAAGTATTGATAATTTCAATAATAATCATTTTAATAGTAAATAGACGAAATCACTTTTTTCTCACATAAACACTTAAAAAAAAAACACCGGTGAAATCACTCAAAGTTTATTGATAATTTATCGAAAGAGATTTACAGGTTTTACCATCAATTTCAAAACTAAGAAAGTTCTAGCTGACCCAAATGATTCCTTTGCTGCCATTTGGTTATGAACGTTTTTAGAAAAGGACAAGTTGTTGTGTATTAGGAAAAGTAAGCGAACAATGTAATGAAAAATTAATAACAACAGAAGATTTTGTAATGCATAGATTTTTTTACAGAAGTAATAACAGTTTTAATGACTAATTCACTTATTTATGAAGTTGCGAAATACTTCATATTATTAAAAGCACTTAGTAAAAAAAAACTGTTTTATGTATGAATTAGTTAAATCCTTTTGTAAATTTTGTTTAGAAACAAAAGGAATAAAAGAGGAACAAAAATAATCGGTCATCCAAGACTTAAAAAGAGATGATTTGGGAGATTAAAAGGACTTCACTTATTTGCTGGTTCAAATGCGTGCAAAATTAACGTTACGTCTTGTCTTGCGCGTCGTACCAAGACAGACGAATCTCAATATCTCCTAGATAATAAAAAGAGAGAGCCTGGATTTTATATATATATATACATATATATATATATATATATATGTGTGTGTGTATATCTATATATCTATATATATATATATATATATATATATAATGTGTATTTATTTATCTGTCTATCTGTCTATCTATATGTATCTAATCTATCTATCTATCTATATATATATATATATATGTATATATATATAAAATATATATATATATATACATATATATAAATATATATATATAGATAGATAGATAGATTAGATACATATAGATAGACAGATAGACAGATCAATAAATACACATTATATATATATATATATATAGATATATAGATATACACACACATATATATATATATATATATACATACACACACACATATATATATATATATATATATCTATATCTAGTCCCGCTCCCCGTCCCTCGGATGGGGGGAGAGAGAATAAACATACCCTGGTGAGAAGTGTTGTACAGTAGTTAGGGAAGGGGAAAGGGGATGCCGTCATTGTTGATGGGTGGTGTACACTAGTATATCAATATTAAAAAATTGTCACCTACGATGATAATGGGCAAAAGATGATCTTAAATTTAGTATACAGAATATCTTCAGGATGACGAAGGTGATAATCCTAAGTAGATGATAATGAGGATGACGGCGAAGATAAAGGCAATGCGAAAAAAAAAAAAAAATGACAATTAAGATCTTTGTAGGAAGGTAGGATGCCAATAACTGATGCAGGAGCACGTCTCATCAAAGGATTTTATGAGGGCCACCTCTCTCGGTGGTTGGATGGAGAGGAACGCCTCGTAACGTCACCGGAACACCAATACTATAACGTCACCTGAGAGACATCACTGACTCTCTCTCTCTCTCTCTATCTCTCTCTCTCTCTCTCTCTCTCTCTCTCTCTCTCTCTCTCATACAGGATGAGGAGGACCCCTGTCCGCATTACAACTGATTAGCAAATAACCTTCTCTCTTCCGGCTTATCTGTGAGGTATGGGGGAGGAGAGGTGGGAGAGAGAGAGAGTGAGAGAGAGGTCTTTGAAGCTTAGAGAGGAGTAGGAGTAGGAGTATGAGGATAAAGGAGGTGGTTGGAGGGAAGTAAAAGAGATATGATGAGAGGGTTTGGTATAATCGATGATTATGCAAGGCAGTACTTAGATCAATGCAGCATTCTCCAGTGTAACCTTCGCTAGTTGCAGTAAATGAATTAAAACAGCAAATTTGCATATTAACATCATTTCTATAAATGCATTCTTTAACAGATACGTGGGAGTCCTTGGTTATTTGATGGTGCAACTAAGGAAACTGAGAAGAATTCACGACTGATAACTTACAAATAATAACGTAGAACTAACAACTCCCCTTCATCCAAGGTCTATAGACCTTGCCTTCATCTATCATTACAGATTTATCTAAAAACATCGCTGGATAATTCTTAAATTATACGAATGATATAA
>NC_090734.1:121674416-121691916 GCF_036898095.1 Palaemon carinicauda
ATATAAACTGAAGCGGTTAGGATCTATACTTTTTACAAAATTTTCTTCGTGAGATCAGCACAGTTTTCTGTACACAGATACACACATAATACACGCAAAAATATATGGATATATACATATGTACGTATAATATACAGTATATACAGTATACATACATACATGTATATATTATGTATGTGTATAAATATGTGTATATATAAATATATATACATATATATATATATATATATATATATATACATATATATACATATATACATATATATATATATATATATATATATATATATATATATATATATATATATATATATATATATATATATATATATATATATATATATATATATATATATATATATATATATATGACTAATTAAAGGAATTGCATTGAAGGAAAATTGTATCAGAAATAAAGGGTAAAAAAGTCCCCAAAGCATATATAACATGTATAGAGCAAAAAAAAAAAAGAAAAAAAAAGAAAAAAAAAGTAGAAGCAGCATGAGAAAGAAGAAAAGTCGATGGATTGACTAACTAAGAGGTTTGCGGTTGTGGATTGGCATAGACAGACACTATACGGACAGGAGTGGAAGGACATGTCTGGAGCCTTTTTAGCTGATTTGTAAATTGACTGGGTGAACCATGCAATTCACATATTGCCTGAAAAGTTCAGTCACTTTACAAATTGCCTGGATTTAGATATTGACTGTAACATATATATATATATATATATATATATATATATATATATATATATATATATATATATATATATAAATAATATATATATATATATATATATATATATATATATATATAGAATCGATTTGCAGTCAGAGACTTTAAGAGACAAAGAGCAGACAGTTAATGAAGAATGGTGTAATATTACGAAAAAATTAAAATCACTAGGTAGAGTATGCTAGGTATTCCAGTATTGAAGGTGAGGTCAAAATAAAAACCAGGAATGACTGAAGAGAATATTTAAACAAAGCTATGAATTCAGGGAGTGGCTATGGTGGCAAAGACAAAGAAGCATATACCCATTAAAAAGAGAGATGAATCTGTTATTACAACAGAAGATGAAGAAAGATAACGCTGGATGGAACACTAGTGAGGATATGAATAGGAGATACGAAGAGAATAATTGGATTGGTATATCTGAAGCTAATGAAGACCTTGATGTGCCCATGAATGGATTTAGTGTGTTTGAAGTCGAAGCTATCATTAAAAAACTCAGGAGACGGAAAGCCCTGGATACCATGGGATAACTGTTGAGATGATACTGGCTGAATATGAAGTGACCCCCAGAATACTTGCAAGATTATTTTGTGGAATGTGGCACGAAGAGCCAAAACCTGTTGAATGGGAGTTAGAAGTATTGGTAAAAATGGCGAAAAAAAGCAGACCTGACTGATTAAAATAATTACAAAGGCATCACATTTGCGTCAGTTATGAAAAAAATATGCTTATTCTAAAGAGACATTAAAAAAAGATTTATGAAAAGCTGAGAGCTTAACACGCAGGCTTTCGAAAAGGTAGAAGTTGTACTGACCAAATTTTCATTTTGAGACATGTTGTACAGCAATGTATAGAATATAGAATTCCACTTACGATGGCATTTGTGGCCTATGAAAAAAGTGCTTAATAGTGTGCCCCGGCCAATTTTGTGGATAGTTCTGCGTTATCATGGAATTTCTCTTAAATATATGAATTTGATAAGTCTGTTCATGAGCATAGCAAGTGCAAAATTAATGTTAGTGGAGTCCTATTGAGGGAATTTCCAGTGAACAACAGAGTACTCCATGGGAATGCGTTGTCACCTATGTTGTTTATTCTCCTCGTGGATTTTGTAATGCACAGAACAGTCGGAGATGATGGAGAAGGATTGGACTGGATTGGTAATATGAAATTCGCAGGCCTAGAGTTAAATAAAAATTGGACATTAAATCGCCTGAAACTACATATAAAAACCAGAATATACATCAATTTAGTGAAATCGGTGTTACTATATGGACACAAGTCATGGTATGACTATGAAACAATCTGCAATAGATTTAGATTTGAGAACAAAGACCTCAGAAAGATATTAGAAGTTAAATGGCATGACAGAATTAGAAATGAAACTATACGAGAGATTACTCGAGTGTCATATGTGGATGAGATCATGGTGAGAAGTAGATGGAGAAGGTTTGGGCATGTCTTCGCACGCCCCAAGAGAAATTAGTTTCCCAAAAGTTTAGCTCGGCTTCACAAGGCACTTGAAGAGTTAGACGACCCAGGCCTACATGGTTGAGGACTATGAAGCATGAAGTTGGAGATGATGATGATGATGATATATTTATATATATCTATATATATATATATATATATATATATATATGTATATATACATATTTATATATATACATACATATATATGTATATATATATATATATATATATATATATATATATATATATATATTTTAAGACATATGCATACATACATACATACATACACATATATAAACATATATATGTACGTATATACACATATACATCTATATACACACATACATATATTTATATATATAAATATATACACACAAATATATATATATATATATATATATATATATATATATATATATATATATATATATATATATGCATTGAAGCAAGCTGGAGCTTTCATCAAACAAACATCAGAGTTACCGGACATAGCAAACATCCTCGTCATCTCTGCGCATATATATTTCATCAAGCCACAACGTTTGCAGCGATGTATCTCTATCTCTCATTTCTGCCAGCGCGTTCCATTTGATAGTTATCAGGATAAATCCTTTCGACTGAGCCATTCCCCTTATCAAGCAGAGATACGAACACACATACACACACAAGGACAGAGCCACAAGTAATTCTACCTCACAAAGCAGTCATCTCGTTGCAATGCAAGCAAGCACCCGGCATGCAATCACTGAGATTAAGATCTTGCAGGAATGGTGCTTTATTTTATCTAAACGTATTTAAGAAAAGACTTTCGATTTGGAGGTGACGTTACTTTCTACTAAACGCAATTAATAAGGTACTATTGCTTCGATGTTCTTGAATTCTTTTTTCTTCGACACTGAATCTTGGAATAATTTAGTGTATGTGTATCCATACAATAATATATCAAAATTATATAAAATCTACTAGGAAGATAATACTGTATATATACAGTCACAAACATATACACAAACACATACACGCACACACACATCTATCTATCTATCTATCTAATATATATATATATATATATATATATAAATATATATATGTATATATATATATATATATATATATATACTGTACTTTCATACATATATATAGATATATACACATACAGTATATACATATATATACATATATACACATACAGTATATATATATATATATATATATATATATATACATATACATATATATATATATATATATATATATATATATATATATATATATATATATATATACATATACATATATATATATATATATATATATATATATATATATATATATATGTACATATATAATTCATGAAAATTTACCAGTCATTCTACAATTAAGAGTAAATAATAATTTTATATCAAACTTTGCATAAAATTATCATATACAGAAAAATCAGCACACTTTTGTAATCGGGAATAGTAAATATCTGAAATGTCATGAAAATAATTATGAAAAGCTAACATTTGCGAAGCATGTTATAATTTTTAGCGTCGCTTTATAAGTAATTAAAAACTTTATTCCCTACTAATATTTTATTTTATCACAAGTCAAATATTTATCATACACTATTCCCTGATCATTTGACCTATCATTGTAACAGGAAATTTATCGAGAAATAATACAATGCTAATTAACCATGGAGATTACAAGATTTTTTTCAGAATGAATGTGTGTATGCATATTTATTTATAATCATACATATATATATATATATATATATATATATATATATATATATATATATATATATATACACATAAAGAGAGAGAGAGAAAGAGAGAGAGAGAGAGTTTTTTTCACACACACACAAACACATACATATATATATATATATATATATATATATATATATATATGTATATATATATATATATATATATATATATATATATATATATATATATATATGTATATATATATATGTGTGTGTGTGTGTTTGTGTGTGTGAAAAAAACTCTCTACGTTTACATAAATGCAAGACTAAAAGCTAAAAACTTTTCAAAAACCGTCATATCCAAAATAGAAAAAAAAAATATGCAAACCCCCGCAATTTTGGCATGAATCAAAATAATTCCAACGTGATTCAATACTTGGATCAAAGAAATTGAATTTCCATAAATTTGTAATCAATATACCGTATATTTCTGTGGTATTGGCCACCCGGGTCACGTCTCGCCCTAATGAAAGCGAATGTAGAGGTGCGTTTGTGTCTGAACTGATCAAAAATACTTGCTGTAATGAAATCCCTATTGTAAATGAAGGCTAATATTCCCATTACTTAATCTTGGGTAGAGAAGGGGGTTTGATCACTGATCTAATCTTATTTTAGCTGTTAGGTATTTAGGAGAGATAATGAACTTTCTCTTGTCCTTGGTACTTACCAACGACCTTTAGGCTTTTTAAATAAGCAATACATTTTTTACTCGAAAAAAAAAGACAGCATTTGTTGCGTTGAATACACTATTCTTTTTTTTTTTTTAGCTTTTATAAAATAAAGAAGGAACACAACCAATTACTCAATACCATATACACTCACTGTACTACATCATTTCAACAGGAGAATAATAATATAGGGTAAGTTAGGAAAGGCATCTGCAAAAATTAAAGTATTATAAACAGATAAACTAAGTGGTGCTTTTGATAATAGGGGAGAGAGAGAGAGAGAGAGAGAGAGAGAGAGAGAGAGAGAGAGCGATTGATCAACCTATGGTTAGATAAACAGATAGTTATACGGGCAAATATATAGACAATTGCATATATCAGTACAATTCAATGGTTTCAATAACTATTATTTGCAATACTTCCTCTCTTAACTTAAGCACATCACCGGTTTTTCTCAATGTGATTAATGTTACATACATAACAGCAACGTAGCCGTATATATATATATATATATATATATATATATATATATATATATATATATATATATATATATATATATATATATATATATATATGCTCCAACAGGGAAAAATAGCAAAGTGAAGAAAGGAAGTATATAAACTACAAATGAATCAATGAACAATCAAATTAAAATATTTCAAGAACAGTATCAACATTATATTGAATCCATCATATATAAACTATATATCTATATATATATATATATATATATATATATATATATATATATATATATATATTAAAAAAAAAAACAGAGGAAGAGAAATAAGATAGAATAGCGTGGCCGAGTGTACCCTCCAGCAAGAGAACTCTAACTCAAGACCATAGACGGCCATGGTACAGAGGCTATGGCACCACCTAAGATTAGAAAACAACGGTTTGATTTTGGAGTGTTCTTCTCCTAGAAGAGCTGATTACCATAGTAAGAGTGTTTCTTCTAACCTTACCAAGAGAAAGTAACCACTGAAAAAGTTAACCTTTTGAGAGTAGAATTGTTTGGTAATCTCAGTGTTGTCAGTTGTATGATGACAGAGAAGAATGTGTAAAGAATAGGCCAGACTATTCGGTGTATGTGTACAAAAAAGAAAAAATGGGCCGTTATCAAATGGAGGGATCCAATGTAGTACTTTTTGGCCAATCAAAATACCCAAAAACTCTCTAGGGGTAATTTCTCAACGGGTGGCTGGTGCGCTTGCCTCCTTACAAACTGTTATATATATATATATATATATATATATATATATATATATATATATATATATATATATATATGAGAGAGAGAGAGAGAGAGAGAGAGAGAGAGAGAGAGAGAGAGAGAGAGAGAGAGAGAGAGAGAGAGAGAGAGAGAGAGAGAGGCACTATACGATAGAAAAGTAAAGAAAAAAATATGTAAAAAACCAATACAACTAAATTGGTAAAGAAAAAGAAAGGATCTGAACACAACCAAAGAAGGCCCAGCAAAAGCCTTTGATACAAAGATCACCTTCATACAGCCAAGCTCGAGTGTATAATGTAACAGCAACTTGAGGGGTTTAATTACACCACAAGGTGTACCGATGATAAACAAACTGATCTGGAGAGGTAGTCAGCTATTTATGAAGGTTTCTTTGTGCCAGGGCCCGTTTCGGGGTCTTGGTGGGTTCTGGCGGGGGTGAGATTATCAAGATTAGAATTGGTCGTAAAGGGCTTGGGTGAAAATCAACCTCGTCGGGTGATATGATTGGGATTAGTTGCATTGAAGGAGCTTTTATGAAATGATTGGGTTTAGGGTTACGGTAGAAATTAGAATTAAAACGATGAAAAGAGGATGAAAAGAGGTTTAGAAACATTAGAACTGCAATGGCTTGGGTGAAATCACAACTAAATTGGGAGTGAAGGAGTCCAGGTGAAAGGATTGGAATTAAAGTTGAACCAAAAGGATTAAAGTTTGAAAGGTTTCAGGTAAAAGAATCATGAATGTAATGTTGGACTGATGGAACCAGCAAAGTAAATAGGATGAGAAGAGAGAAGGGTTAAATTAACCTAAAATATTAAACGTTGTAAATAAGCGTAAAATAATTCCACAAGAAAAAATTGTTAGAGAATGAGTACAAAATTAATTAAAAAGTAATTCTCCCATGGAATAACAAGTGTAAATGATACTAGTTAAAGAGTATAGTGAAAAGCATCACAAAGAAAAAGCTGTATTTCAAGTGAAATGATAAGAGAAGAATGGGAGAGTACAACAGAAAAGAACCTATTATTATTTTTTTTTTTTTTACAGAAAACTAAAATTTGAAAGTCAAGAGTAGAATGGGTTGCACTGTGATGAAACTGGTAAGATTGATTGACTTATAAAATGTTGACCATATTGTCCAGGACTAGAGCCAGGGAGACCATTCAGCACCAAGATCCTACAGGGGTAAGGGAAATAAATTACAAGGCTATAAAGTGGGTGCAACTAAGTGCCGATGGGCCGCTGCAAAGTCCCTTTAGTCATGCCTACAGTGCACCGCGTGAGGTGTAACTTTTACGGATATAAATTGAGAGCCGAGTTAGATAAAATAGATGATAACCTAACTGAAAACTAATTGAACGATGGAATAATGATAAGTTATACCAAAGGACGTAAAAATGAAGAAACAATACTAATGTAAATGAATACCCGTGACTGTAATGAACCAAATTAAATTAAGTAGCAAGTACTGGATGAATACTTATTAAACGTAATTCTCAAAGCAATGGAAGGCAGGTAGTCGTCCTATTGGCCATTTCATTGATAAAAGAATTATTGCTAAAACGTCTACCTATTCTTATATTAATTTGTTTTCATGAAAACCTACAAACACCTTAAACAGGTGTCGACATACAAAACGAGTACTCCAAGAAAATGTGTTGTCACCTATGTTGTTTATCCTCCTCATAGATTTTATAATGCGTAGAACAGTCGGAGATGGTGGAGAGGAACTGGACTGCATTGGTAATAGGAAATTAGCTGACTAAGAGTATGCTGATATGCTGTCCTTATTAGCAGAACACCACAAGATTTGCAATGCTTGCTTACCAGAATGCATGAAATATCACAAGAGGTTGGGTTCAAAATAAACAGAAGAAAGACAGAGGATGAGAACAAAGCATGCAATGGAAGATGAAATATCATTGGAGGGAGAAAGGATTAATGGGGAAGAATCATTTGAATATTTGGGAACTATGATCTCCAATACAGGGTCTTTAGAATAGCTTAGTGAAAGATTGAAAAAAGCAAATCAGATAATGGCTAGGTGAAGTAATATTTGGAGTCATCAGCAGCCATTGCCTGGCCCTCCCTAGTTTTAATCTGGGTGGAGAGGAGTCTTGGGCACCGATCATAATATATATATATATATATATATATATATATATATATATATATATATATATATATGGTGTACAGCAAGAGTTTCATACACGCTCGTAAACTATAATGGTTTCCTTCTTTATCCTATCACTCGCTCTTTCCTGCACTGTTAATAGAACAACTTGTGTGAGCATGCTAGTTTATGCTTTTATTTGTTTGAATTTTTGTAACATTCTTGCTCGCAAGTATGTGTGTATAAACTCGATGCTTGTTTAGTAAAGTTCAGTTGTATTTACCTCGCCTCTCAGTTACAACTGCAGACGACTCTCCTCGTGAAGTGAATCTACTTCGTGCTTTTTGGGTATGCCGCCTACCCTATCCTGTATGCGCTGCCATCCTCGATGTCGATATTTTGCCCATGAGGGACCTGATAACCAAAGTCGACATCCTTATGGACAGTCACTTCACCACCTTCAAGACCCCCATCAATGGCTCCACTCCTGATGGAGTGGACAACTATTCAACATCGACCAAAGCTGGCATGATTGCAGTAGGACACAGAGGCCCACCCCGTGACGTGCCGGAGCAGCGCCAAAGCCGCCCACCACCCACACATACCACCCCTCACTTACCCCCCAACCAATGACTTCTTCAGCCTATCAGCCGGAGTTATGCTACTACCACTCCAGTTTCGGGGCTGCTGCCAAGAAATGCTCGAATGGTTGTCAATGAAATGGCCAAAAAAATGTGCGAGTAGGCCATTGCTTGTGGCGGTGGCTCCCCTATCATTAATTGTATCTTTTTACATGATACAGGTACGGGCATGTGATTTTTGGTGGACACAAGTGCTTGCCATTCTCTTCTGCCAAGACCCCTCTCCCGGACACGACTTAGTCTAAGTATGCCGACATCAGCCTGGTAGCTGCAAACGATCTGCAATACCCAAACACGGTTATGAAACCCTCACATTATTGTTTGGAAGCACCAAATATAATTGCAAGTTTCTTGTTGCTGACGTCACATTGCCAATCCTAAGTGCAGATTTCCTCTCACATTTCCATCTCATTGATGTCGGTTACCAACCGTTAGAATACTCCCACCTCCTCACATTGTATCCGGAACTTTTCTGTCCAGAACTTCCTCAAACCCACAGATCCCGCAAAACACGGTATTTGGATTACATTCCTGGCCATTCACATTCTTCACGCCAATCTACAGCAAATCTAATGTCATTTGGCATGGCATTGCCAAGGATAATAAGGATTGGGTCTGCGTCTGTACTTCATACCAAACTTCAAAAGTATATCAACATACGCATTCAGGACTGGAAACCTTTCCTCAACCTCAGAGTCGTTTTGCCCACATTCACGTCGACGTAGTAGGTCCCTACCCATATCACAAGGACAATGTTACCTGTTTCCCATTATTGACCGCTCCACTCGTTAACCTGAAGCCATTCCCATGGAAACTGCAACATCCGCCTCATGTACATCTGCCTTACTCTCAAGATAGATAGCGAGATTTGGTATCCCTGAGCATATTACTTCATATAGGGATACCACTTTCACCTCTCAATTGTGGTCATCATTTACGAATCTCCTCGGAATCTCCCAACCGCCTACAATCCTGCTGCCAACAGAATAGTTGAACGTTTTCATCAGACCCTCAAAGCAGCTTTGGTGTACTGCTACAATGACTCCACCTGATTTACCCAGCCTCCCTGCGTCCTCCTGTGATTAAGGACCACTCCTAAAGATGCCCGGGATATCTCGACAGCTAAAATAGTGTATGGTGATCCACTGGTTGTCCCTGATGAATTTTTTCAATTTGCAAGCTCTTCCGACAATCTCCAGGGTCTACACCCAGTTGTGGGAAAATTTACCCCATGCCACCAGACTTACAAGCTCCCATCGAAGCAACACATACCAACAGATCTGCACTCAGCAACGCAGGTTTTCCTGTACAGCGACACTAGCAAGCCACAACTAATACCCCCTTACGCATGCCCTTCACTTGTGATCTGCTGTACGCCGAAAGCATTCTTAATTGATTTTCGTGGCAAAAAAGACCTGGTCTCCTTTGATCGCTTAAAAACCTGTATATGTCCTGCCTGATGACCCGGTCGCCTACAGTTTGCCTCTCTAGAACAGGATGCCCTATTTCCCATGAATATGATTTTTAGGCGGGGAGCCATGTACCGCACATGTTTCATACACACTCATACACTAACGATTTTCGTGCTCGCATGTTCGTGTATATAAACTCGATGATTGTTTAATTAAGTTCAGTTGCATTCACCTCGCCTCTCAGTTACAACCTAACTGCTCACTCGCACAACGATCAGTCTCTAGGGTATTGGACTGCCTGCTAGGGCATTCTCACGGTCCCTTGCCTCTGCCATTCATAAGCATCCTTTCAACCCTTTAAACCTTTAAATATGATTACGCGTTCATGTTTTCATGAGCATAATTAATCTTCATTAAATCAATATTATTTTATCTATCATAGGTATACAAAGAAAATGTGTTTAACAAATTCCATTAAGCAATACGTGTAAGAGCTTTTCAATCACAATTCTCACTTATTTTTGAATAGCAATTTCATATATTTCCTACTGCAATGCATTTTCGGCATTCTCCTTCAACGTATGCAGACAAAACCTATTTGTATATTATGTGATGAAAATGCACGTGAAAGCATTTCATGAAATCCATGCTTTCAAACGTATTGGAAGGCACTCAAAAAAAAAAAAAAAAAAAAAAAAAAAAAAAAAAAAAAAAAAAAAAAAAGACAGGCGACTAATACACATCGTGCACACTTCATCTTCTTAAGCAGTTTCGAAAGCTTAAAGCTTTCGTGTAAATCCAGAGGTGTTTACACTTCCAAGGATTTAATGTACAAGTTACGACTTTGAGCTCTTGGTATCGGCGTTACTTACAAGGACTTTCCTATGTGCACGAACGTTACTTAAGCAAATTTCACTTTCGTGACTTATGCAATGTATTTCAAAGTAAAAAAAATAAAAAAAGCTACGTAAAATATGTAAATAAAGCAAAAAAAAATATATTTTTATATTTTTTATTTTATCCGAAATCTTTGGTGTACCTTTTTTCTAAAATGGAGTATTAGTACCTCCGTTAACTATATACGTATAATATGAGGACACTTTTGTTCATAAAATATACTAGTTGTTATAAAAGCCTGCAAGTCACAAGATTTGCTTACGTGCATAAGGTTGAAGATTTCCAAAACAAAGTATCATACAAGTTTCTTCAAGAAATCCAGAAAGTACGTAATAAAAAACGCAAAAGATCAGTAAAGAAAATTAGGTGTATTTCTCAATCTAAACAACTCTTTCTTATTTATGTACGTCCCTAAAAATACTCTTAAATAAAACAACACCGGGTAAAAACACAAACAATTCAACAGATATTATACATATCGGAAGCATAAAGGAATTGGAGAAAAATTATCACCATTTTAACATTTGTTGAGCTTTGGAGACTCTAACTTTGACCCTGATTTAATGCACCTCGTGAATCTATTTGGCATTTTCAGTATCGTTCTCGTAAAAACCTTAGTTTTCCTTTTGCTAAATGATCCAAGACTTTCTCATCTAAGTGCATGGAAGAACTTACTAAATAATTTGTATACAATTGTCAGTTTTGCCATTTGTTTTAGGTATATTGGCTATTGACATCTGTGAAATGTATACTAATTTATACACTTGCGTTTTACAAAATGAAAATATTTAATGAACTGATTCTTGAGCTTCACTAGTGATTGTCTGCATTTCCTTGAGACCAATAATTAGTTTTAATTGGCAATTAAAACTAAATAAAAAAAAAAAAAACCATTACATCTTAATTCAATTACACACATACGCATGCTCACACACACACACACACATATTCATATAAATGTATACATATATACATATATATATATATATATATATATATATATATATATATATACACACACACACACACACACACACATATATATATATATATATATATATATATATATATATATATATATATATATATATATATCCTATATATTGCATGCCGGTAGTCCCGTTTAATCCCATTTAAAGTAAACCAATTTCAATTGTGGGTTGTAAAATCGAGATTAGAATATCACTTACCTTTGTAGTTGACATCAGCGCTGGTATAACAGGCCAAGCTGGCATTGAGAGTTCTGTGAAGGATACAATGAGAGCAGTCATTAAGGTACCTGAAGTCACTTTACGTTTTAATTATATCAACTCCAAATTAGACCATAATTATACGAATGATTATACAGTAGATTATGTGCATTATTATAATATGTTTATAAAGATGTATATCCCAAACGTATTATTGACTTACAATCACGCCAATAACAACGTTAGTGCGTTTCTTGTACAAAATAGAATCGAACGTTATAATTTCCTAAACATATATAACTGTGAGCAATATTATTTCTCTTAATACTGCCAGTTCTAACAAAAACACGTGTATTTAATAATTCGCTACTTATTTCAGGGCTGTTCAATATTCAATGTAAAATCCCTAACGACATAAAAGATAATATTTATGAATATATAAGACTAAGTTTTCACGCGAAATATTCTATGCATTATCAAATAATAATTTACTTGAATTGTGTCACTACGAGCTTTTTAAATTCTGTGTTTTACGGGAAGGTGTAAATCTATTTATATGATATTCATTTAATGTAATCTTTCGTATAAAATTAGCATGAATATATCAAAATCTCACTTAGCAAACAATTGTCTGTAAAACACAATGCACTTGATTAATTCTGCTATATTTTATGTAAACATAAAACAAAACTTGGAGAATACATGAGACACTGGATATTAGGAAAAAACATCCTACATGTAACCTCTTTAAAAATGATCTAACACGCCATGCAATGGATTAAATGTATAAAAACTAAAAGTTTCTTCGTTAATTCAGTTGATAAGTATGGGAGTAGGACCATGTGACGTCACAGATATTAGCTACGTCCCCACTGCCGAGTTGAACACACCCTATATGTATTGACTTGCTAAGAACAGCCTCCAGTACGGTTAGTAATGAAACTGACTTATCCCCCACTCCACTAAATATATCTATAATGATGATACTGTATTCTTTCATTCTGATTACGGTTGCAGCACCCTACTAGAAATGTCCCTACCTGGCGACCTGGACGGGGGTTCGAGACCCATTCAACCTCGATAGTTTTGAGCAGTTTCTGCATCCTCACCATCCTTGTGTGCTAGAGAGGAGGGGTTTGGGTGTAGCTTATGATCTACCTACTGGGTCACCCGCAGACATTGCCTGGTCCTCCCTGCTTCTAGTTTGATGAACAGGGGTCTTGGGCATTGAATATATGTAGTTTATATATGATCAGTCTCTAGTGCATTGTTATTGTCGTTCTCTTCTGCTAAATGCGAGTGACCTTTAAACATTTAAAAAATCTTATCTAGACCATGCGTCAAATAATATCATTGTTAGCTTTCCTGACTCGCCATAGGTATGAATTTATATTATCTAGTCAATATGTTTAGTAAATATAAAAAAAAACTCTTTAGACTATAACAGAATGCTAAAAATAGTAGAACTATATACTTAGAGAAGGTTGATGTCAGACTTGAAAAATATTAAAAACCAACCACTCAAAAGGAAAAGACGTGCTTAAGCGCATGCATGCATGCATATATATATATATATATATATATATATATATATATATATATATATATATATATATATAATATATATATACACACTACTCGGAAATATCATAACCAAACACAAGTTCTACACTAAGATGCAAGATCAGAGAAAAGGTTAAATACTTCTGAAAACAGCAAGGAACTTTCCATGAACCATTTAAAGAAAAAAAAACATTTAAATTAATTCATTAAGACATCCCTATCAACAACCCTTTCCTGTAGTTTTCAGTAAATATAACTTACCGTAATAAATTTATTCATGTACACATTTAGTTAAAAATTCCTAAATAGGAATTTTGAGGTGTGTGATAGCAAAGGATGCGCATTAAAACAAAAGGATTTTCTAAGCCAGGTAGCCAACCGAAAAAAAAGTAGATGTGTCCGGTGCTTCCACAATCAGGATGTCCTGAAAGGGAACCAATTAACCTGCGAAACCGTCCTGTAATGATCATCCGTCCCTTGACAATCCCGACTGTATAGAAGCTTTACCTGCTCGCTTTACGTCTATTATCTCTCTCTCTCACTCTCTCTCTCTCTCTCTCTCTCTCCATACATTATATATATATATATATATATATATATATATATATACATATACTGTATATATAAGTATGTATATATATATATATATATATATATATATATATATATATATATATATATATATACTGTATATCTATATATCTTGGTATGCTTAGCCAGTTGCATTTTGGCAATGAATAGCGCTCTCTCTCTCTCTAGTATAATTATTTCGAATCAAAACCCTCATGATCCTCTGTCCCCTTCTAACAAATTATCTCTCTCTCTCTCTCTCTCTCTCTCTCTCTCTCTCTCTCTCTCTCTCTCTCTCTCTCTCTCTCTCTCTCAGTACCTTAGTATTCTCACTCGCTTTTTCTCTCCTATACAGATGAAAGATGTTTATGTGTTGTTTTGATTACATGACAACGAGTAACAGATTTATCTGCGCATAAGCTCAATGGGTTTGTATTGGACCATTAACGCGTGTAGAGATAATTGCCCACTTATTGATACCCTCAAATTACTCCCATTATTCATCTATAACTACGTTAGGGTTAGTGTGCGCACCTGTATACATCCGATGGCATACGCGGTAGTGCGCCCATTATATATATATATATATATATATATATATATATATATATATATATATATATATATATATATATATATATATATATACATATACATATACATACATACATACATATGTATTTATAAATATTCATATATATATATATATATATATATATATATATATATATATATATATATATATATATATATATATATATATATCAAAAGTCTTAAGTGTTGCCCAATCATTGAAGATAGCATCTCTATTGATAAACTGTCCTCCAGATAGTTTTCAGGATAACAGGAAAACTGCATTAAAGTTTCACCATCAATTATTTGGTGTCGACACTTGTTTTGAATCTCTCCGTGACTCTTCATCAGGGTTATATTCGTTGAGTGATACAATTACACGTAATAATAAATGGAGAAATGTAAATGCTGTTTTCCTGTTATTCTCAAAATTATCTGTAGGGACAGTTTATCCGAAGAGATGCTATCTCCGATTTTTTTACGCCATTAAGAAATTGTCTACCCAGGAATTAATGAGATTTGAATCATTTAAGTATTTAGGAACTATGATCTCTAATAAAGGATCTTTAGAATTCCAGTTTAATGAAAGATTAAGAGCAAATCACACAATGGCTAGGTTAAGTAAAATTTCGAAATCAAATCCTCTGAAATTACATATGAAAAGCAGGCTATTTTTCAGTTTAGTGAGAATGGTGTTAGTGTATGGTCACGAGTCGTGATATAACAATGAAACAACATCCAACAGATTTTGTGGATTTGAGAACAAAACCCTCAGAAGAATCATCCTCATCATCTCCTCCTACGACTATTGACGCAAGGGGCCTCGGTTAGATTTCACCAGTCGTCTCCGTCTTGAGACTTTAATTGAATACTTCTCCATTCATATCTCGGGAATCCATGTTCGCCAACGGTAATACCATATAAGCGGATGAGCAACCTGGTGGAGTAATAAGAACTTTGGGTGGGGAGGAAATGCCCAATAAATCTCGATGAAGTCACTAGCAACACTGTGACAGATTGGTTTTAAGGCGATTGACACATCTGTCTCTTCGGCTTTTACTCCTGATGCCTGGCAGGTTGATCTTCCTATGGACCGGCAGGGGTCATTTGTCTTCGATAGGCACTGCGCATCACAAGGAATCTCCCCGTTTATAAATATTAAAGACAAATTGAAAATAGGTAATTGGAATGCTAGAACCATGAATCAGATTGGGAAGTTACACCAAAGTGGGAAGTGAATTTATGAAATATAGTTAGGATATCTTGGCCTCAAGTGAAACATATTGTAAGGGGATTGGTAAGGAAACTTTAGACCAAGGAAATATATATATATATATATATATATATATATATATATATATATATATATAATGTATATATATACATAAATATATATATATATATATACATATATATGTATATATATGTGTATATGTTACAGGCAAACTGTGTAACCAGGCATTTCACGAAATGACTAAGTAATTTAGGTATTTCGCGAAATGCCCGATTCACTTAGGGATTTCCCGAAATGACTAAGATTTCCAGGCATTACACGAAATGACTGATTTTATAGCCCAGGGATTTCGTGAAATGTCTGGTTCATAAGAGTTTTAGTTCAATAGTGTATATTTGCTGGTATATTGCATATGCTGAGGGTATATCGGTAGCGATTTATTTTTTCTTGTAATGCAAAAGTACTTTTACACAACTTCTCAATATACTCCCTATTTATTGCAACAGGAAAGGCTGTTATGACAACGGCTGTTACACTTCAGTTTAGCTTTATAACATTGACACCTGTTGGTACTGCACTTTTTTCTAACTTAATCTTGCACAATTGCAATGTAGGAGTCCTTGCCCACCAGAATGGACTTTCTTCAGTGCCCCACGAAGAGATAATTGCTGTTCTTGGTTGATTTCATCAACACTCAACAACTGTTGGGGGCTCAAGTTGAATTTAATTCTAGTAAATTTAGTCTTTAGTATCCCCGCGCCTTTACCACTGTAGTGTATAAGTCATTTTCATTTCTGTCCCTGATGATTCCAAGAAGATTTCTTGGATCCCCGTCAACAAGTGGAACTGGCACAGTGACATTTTCCCTTATTTCCCCGGATTTTAAGGGTCGATCCTACTACGTTTGACCGTAAGTTCTGCTTGGCACACTTGAGCCTCTCTGGCCCTCTTGCAGTTCTTGGAAGTTTATCGGTGTCGTAATGCAATACGAGGTGCTGGACTGAGTGGTAGAGGGCAAGTATAGAATTGGGCTGGCAGGGATGACTCAAGTACAAAGGTTGGCAAGTCTAGTACTGAAGTGTTGGAGATGGTGACTGGCTCATCAAGGACATGGGGTAGCTGAGTGAAGGTGGTGACTGACTCATCAAGGTTCTGGGGTGGTTTGCCATACATGGTGACTGGCTCATCAAGGGCCTGTGGTATTGAGTGGAGATGATGATTGGCTCAGATCCCTGGAGTGACTCTTCAGTTGGATCAGTAGAAGACTGGGCTCCTAGTGCTACAAGATCATCTTCCGTGCCTAAGCGGTCGATGACCTCCTGAGGCAAGCTAGTGGACATGTGGATCCTCCCCAAGCAAAGCAGCATATGGGGTACTCTTGATCCCTGAATGGTATGATGAGTTCTTCTGGTTCTGAACAAAACGAAGGCAT
>NC_090734.1:121696916-121714416 GCF_036898095.1 Palaemon carinicauda
CCAGCTGAACTCAGTTGAGTCCCTTGTCAGGCTGAGAGGAACGTAGAGAGGAGAGGTCCAATTTTCTGTTTCATTGTTTGATGTCGGCTACCCCCCAAAATTGGGGGAAGTGCCTTGGTATATGCATGTATGTATTATCAATATTCACCGAGCTAGGTGAAATATCTTAGCAATCCAGGTTTCCCACCGGTTATATAAGCGGATGAGCAACCTGGTGGAGTAATAAGAACTTCAGGTGTGGAGGAAATGCCCCCCTTACATCTTGGTGAAGTCACTGACAGCACGGTCATGGATTGGGTTTAAGGATTCGGCTTTTACTCCTGATGCCTGGTGGATCATCTTACTGGAATTAAAATGGATCGGCAGGGATAACTTGCCTTAGATAGGCACTGCGCATCACAAGGAACTGGCTATCCTTTGACATACCTAGCCAATGAATCCTCTATTGGGGCCCTTTGCGTCAATAGGAGCATGATATAATATATATATATATATATATATATATATATATATATATATATATATATATATATATATATATATATCAACTACTTCTAATTCTCTTTGTAGGTACTATTCTTATTCGTGAAATAAATAATGTATCTTTCTATCTACGTATCTATCTATCAATAAAAAAGGAACTGTAAATTAATGCATTATGAAACTAAATTATGTTTATAAGGTGACTTATGTAACAGGAAAAAGTTATTAAAATCTGTGGCGTTTTGGAATCGCCAATAGCAATAACATTGTTGGTTTAATTTCTTCCTTTTGATAAGGAATAAACACGAACAATATAATTAGATTTTTATCAATTCTTTCAACATTTTCTCAGTGTCTCCCTTATATATTAAGGAGCAAGTGTCTGGCGGCCAATCACTCGGAAAACAACTATCTCCCACAAATTGCCCAAACTAGCGTGTTGTAGTTAAGGAAAGGGGCAAGTGGTGGGAAGAGTTAAATCTGTGTGTGCATACATATCTAGGTATTTAGCCGTCATATTTTACGGGTCGCGTACACTAGTAAAATAATAATAGAGAAACTAATTTTGAATGTCTAGCTATATAAGGGAAACTCTCTCTTCAATGAACAATAAATGAAACAAATTAGTTTCCAGCCACAGATAATAATCCATTTGTCTGTTGTCTTCCCTCCCCCACCTCTCTCTCTCTCTCTCTCTCTCTCTCTCTCTCTCTCTCTCTCTCTCTCTCTCTCTCTCTCTCTCTCTCTCTCTCTCTCTCACGAAATGAGTGTGTTGATGCTAACGTGGTAACAGTGGTAACTAAATTCACGTAACAAAATAATTTTTGGCATCATCGCTTTCATTTCACATCAGTCGATGCAGTGACGTGGATCAAGTTACGGATTCAGAAAGTCGATACCGATGGGTGAAAAATTTTCATTTATTCATTTAAAAAGTCCTTTCATTCTCCATGAATGGTGAAAATGATACATCAGCCTAATGCGCGGTTAATTGCCCTATCCGTTATGTATACGGTCAAACTGCATTGTTGCAATATTTTCACGGAATGACTAAAATAAAATTTATAATCTGGTGCTGTAAAAAAAAAATAAAACTGTCCGACAGCAGTGTTGAAATGCGAGACAGTTTACTCGTAAATTCTCTACCTTTTTCGATGTGGTAACATCAATCCGATTATATATATATATATATATATATATATATATATATATATATATATATATAAAACAAGAAAACAGTAGTATGATCAATAATACAGTGCATAACCCCCTTAATATTAATAATGATAATATCAATAACGATAATTATCATTATCATTATTGTTGTTGAGTAAAGAACAAGAAAGTGAACATAATTAAACGAATATCGGCAATATGACTTGGAATAAAAATTATAATGAGTCGACTGTGGTAGTCATAATTTGCCTATTACGAAAGGTTTGCGTCTTCTGATACTGGGGGCCAACACCTTTTGATAAAGGGAGAGCACATCTTCTGTTATCCGAAGGCTATCACCCTCGGGGGTTCTTCTTTCATTAGAAAGTTAATTATAAGAATGAAAATATACAGTACATAGACTTATTTCACAATTAATTAATTCTTTGGACTGGAAGGAAACAGTTATTCTGGCATCATGTTTACTAATTTTCTGACAGTACTTAATTTCTATGAATTTTCCCCAATTTCCTAAATTATTTTCGTACGAATAATAATAGACTCAATTACGATTTCACGAAAGGGGAACTGGTAATTCATCTAAATTTTATATTTTCATGAACTACATCGGCTACAGAGAAAAGAAATCGGTTGTTGTACATCAAAAAAAAAAGAGAGAGAGAGAGAGAGAAAGAGAGAGAGAGAGAGAGAGAGAGAGAGAGAGAGAGAGAGAGAGAGAGAGAGAGAGAGAGAGAGAGAGAGAGAGAGAGAGAAAACCCTCTTGGGACCTCATTATTTTTCCGCCAAAACAGGCAAAACTTTTTAGCTTTCTCACACCATCAAATGGCCTCAACTTAAAGAAGCAAATTGTTTCTTGTTTTAGCAATATAAAAGGGAGAAAGTTGTGCTTTTTCTTTTTGGATAAAACTGGCAAAATGCCCTAACTGAAACTGCCAAATAAATTCAGAGATGGGATGAATTATCTCCTGGTTATGAACTTTAACCTTCAGAAAATACGTTTTAAAAGTTCAGTTATAGTTGGAGGAACCTCTTGTATATAAATTTCAATTAGCAACTATAAAGAATTTCAATGGAAAACACACTTGAAATGTACATATGATTTTTATAAAATAACCCTCAACATTATCAAATGCGATTCGGGACCTCCATAGAAATGATCTATAAAATTCAGGTATATTATAAAGGGACTCCCGGGAAATTCCCTGTCATGCCACGAAATTCCTAATTGAATTCTACCTTCCTTTGTGTAAGACTTCCTGCCCCTTTGCTTGTGTTCAAGGTGAATATCAGTTTCATTTACAGTATGACATGATGGGCAGTAGCAATGAAATGTTTCACTGAAATGTTTCACTGATATATCTACGTATTTCTTTTTTTTACAAGTATTCCTTTTTTTTCATTTTACTCGATTGTACCCGAAAGGGTTTTCTTATGATCTTTATTCCTTTCAGTTGAAGCATAAACTCTTTGAGAAACAGCTCATGGCTGAGCATAGTTATTCCAAGTAAAATCTGATCTGTTACCCTTACAGAGATGATTGGCATCCTTTTGTTCCAGATATACGCGTCTACAACCATCACTGAACCAGGGTTTGTCTTTCACTCGGTATTTCAATGCCTATTAATCATGTTGACCTGATTCTCACTCAAGATAACAACAGGCTCAACACTTTTATACAATTGTGAATAATTATTCAGAGGCAAGAGATCGCTTAAAATGTCATTCCAGTCTTTTTGAGATTGTATATATATATTTTATAAGGAACATCGGGGACAGGCTGCTCAGTCTTAATTACTAATGACACTAAGGCATGATCAGTCGTCTCAACTTGAGAACCAATCTTACTTGTAAAGTAAGTAGTATTATGGTAATGTGCGATACCACTAACGTAAAGTAGAAATATGAATATTGTAGAGAACTAGATGATACGAATGAAAGACATTTAGAGACCAAAACAAGGTGTTAATCTAAAATAAACGATAGTATTGTGAAAAACTAATGTTATATTTGACAAGAAGTTTAATACTAAAATAAATAGAAAATAACTTTATTTTGATATTAACTGTTATTAAAAGAGGTTAAAACTTTTGAAACGAATTACATCCTTCGTTTTCTCTTATTGAAAACGTTTAAGAGAGCAAGAAAATAGATGTAGATAAATAGGAATAAAGTCATGAACTAATGAAAAAGAAAAAGTCTAAAGAAAATAAGCAGAAGAATGAAAATAGAAAAGAGTGGAACATACTTTAGATGAGCTATGAGATAGTAGAAACGGGAAATCTTTTAAGAAAGGAACACTAGCATTGGATATAAAATATGAAATTAAGCTAATGTATGAATGATGAAAACATGGAAAACAGAATGAACAAAGAAATATCACTGGAAACTAAATTACAGAGTTGTACTTAAGAGCTAATCTAGAAGCTGTGGTAAATGAGCACAAGAAAATAGCGCTAAATTACAAGAGGTATTAAAATAACAAGCAATGAATCATCATGGAGATAATGCAAAACCTAAAGGAATGGCAATAGCTTAGTAATTAAATTGAAAGTTACTTCTAGAAATAATACCAGCAGAGGTAAGCAAAGCAAATAATTGGCTATGAACCCTTAAGGCTTTATTGAAATCTAATACTAAAATAGAGTATAACTGGGACTACTGAAGGAAAAGACTATCGAACACTAAGTAACTTCAAAGACCATCAAGTCTCAAAATGATACCTATAGAAAAGCATACTTTTGAAATGATTCTGTTTAAATAACATTATTTAATGAAACATAGCTCTGGTTGACCATTAACCTGAGTGAAAAACATGTGAAACCCCCAGTATTTTATTTTGACTTCATTAAAATAAAATTTTTATAAGCCCTGATACTTGAAGCTTCGTTAAAACGTCAATGAAGGTATTAAATACTTCATTGTTAAAAATTAAAAACATCTAAAGCTTTATCTCAACGGGAAATGGTTTCGTTTTCTAAAGAATTTGTAATCATTTCCTGAACCTCCAGGGCAAGTATAAAAAAGAAAAATGTAATCACAATTGTCTGACATTTGTACCTAAGTTCCTTAATCTTCTTTTCTTTCAATAAGGGCTTAAGGTTAGATTTAAGATGAGAAAAAATATTAACAAAGAAGGCAACACTGGCTTGTTTAGCTAATAAAAAGAAAAGAAAATGAAAGGTAAAAGAGAATATCTAAAATATGTAAAATTTTATATTTATTTCACAATGTTGAAACGAGAAGGCAACACAAAAATCACTATCATTGCATTACCTTTTTGGAACAAATGTCTTAGTGATTTCATAAAACTAGTTTGTACTATCAAGCCAAGACACCAATTTCAATTAAGACTAACTTGGCTGCATTGCAAAACCCCAAGTTTAAAATTACCATGCAAATTTGAAGGCACGTTGTAAAAACAGTGCATGTATGCATATCTAAGAAGTGTGTTTTATGATAGTCGTTTATATGCACACGAATATCTAAAAAATATGCATGAATGTATACATACGTGTGAGCGTCTCTATGCGTTCATACGCTTTCTTAAAAATACTATGAATTACGAAAATGACTATTATAAATGAAGATTTCAACTGAAAACTAGCCAGCATCCATAACGAATATGTGGAAACTTGAAAAGGCATCTGACACTAAAGTAAAAGATTACTCAATATCCCAAGGCATAATATTTTCCAACCCAAAATATATGAACGTGAACAGTACCCAATTCACAAACAAAGATGATTTTAAGTGGAGTACGAGGAAACAGATATTCCAATAAACTGATGATTCCTAGCGTGTAATTCTTGGGGGTTCGATTTTCTGTTTTAAAAACACAGAGAGAATAGTGTGTACTGTACCAACCGTGTGGCACACAATTGTACATAATTATGTTGTATATATTATGCTTGTATCTGCGCTCTTCCCTCGCACTAAGAAGAACCTGAATGATCATGTCTCCGTTTTGCTCAGTAACATTGTCTGTATCTCAAACAGGTCTTGTCTTGTTGCCTTGAGGTTTTGTATATAAAGAAGAATGTTCCTTAATAAAACTCAGTTGATTGCATCCTGCCTTTGAGTTAACAACTCCTCTCTCGGCCCGTCACATTGGTGACCCCGGAGTGACGTGCAGGAAGTCCTACAAGCTTGATACTCTGGATCCTGTCGTTGGGCTTCAGCCAGGGCGTTGTAATCCAATCCCAGGTTAACGGCAGCCAACGTGTTTCTTGACAGGGCATCGGCAACGGGATTCATTTTCCCAGGGACGTATTGGAGGGTGCAATTGTATTCAGCCACGGCGGAGAGATGTCGGCGTTGACGGGCGGACCAGGCGTCAGACTGTCGAGTGAAGGCGTGCACCAGAGGCATGTGGTCTGTGCGAATGACGAAGGGCGTACCTTCTAAGAAATGGTGAAAGTGACGGACAGCCAAGTGCACCGCCAGCAATTCTCGATCGAAGGTAGAATAACCCGATTCTGCCTTGGACAGTTTTCTGCTGAAGAAGGCCAATGGGCGGGGCGAGCCTTTGACCACCTGCTCGAGTACTGCACCAATAGCGACGTCGCTGGCATCGGTGGAGAGAAGGAGACGGGCGTGTGGGATAGGAAAAGTGAGAGCCGCAGCAGTTGATAGGGCCTTCTTTGCATTGCAGAAGGCTGCTTCTTGAAGGGGACCCCACTTCAGGTCCCTTGGCTTGCCCTTGAGGGAGGCGTAGAGGGGAGCAAGAGTGGCGGCAATGGCTGGCAGAAAACGGTGATAATAGTTGATCATGCCCAAGAATTCCTGCAGAGCTTTGACGGTCGAGGGCGCGGGGAAGTTCTGAACGGCTGCTACCTTCTCAGGGAGGGGATGGACTCCTTCAGGAGTGATACGGCGTACTAAGAACGACACTTCGTTGGCGTCAAAGGTACACTTGTCGTACTGGACTACAAGGCCGTTTTGTTGCAGGCGGTCGAGCACGAAGCGTAGGTGACGGAGGTGTTCCTCTTTTGAGGAGGAGAACACAAGTATGTCGTCCACATAACATACACAGAAAGGGAGGTCCCCTAAAATGCCATCCATGAGACGTTGAAACGTTGCCCCAGCATTACGAAGCCCAAAACAGGAGTAATTGAAGGTGTATGTACCAAACGGAGTGGTGATGGCGGTCTTGGGGATGTCTTCTGGGTTCATAGGCCCCTGATAATACCCCTTCAGGAGGTCGAGCGTAGAGAAAATCTTCGCTTTGTGCAGGTAGGAGGTCACATCGGCAATATTTGGGAGGGGGTAGTGATCCGGTTCTGTTTGCATGTTCAGGCGCCTGTAATCCCCGCACAGACGGAGGGAGCCGTCTTTCTTCAGAACGATGTGTAAGGGTGACGACCATGGGCTGGAGGCCTTTTGGCAAAGGCCCATTTTGGCGAACGTCTGTTTGGCGGCTGCCAATCGTTCCGGTGCCAGACGTCTGAATTTTGCGAAGACTGGGGGTCCCGTCGTCTTGATATGGTGATAAATACCGTGCTTGGCAGGAACCGTGGGCGTTTGGCGAAGTTCTGGACGGAAAACTTCTGGGTACGACGTGAGGAGGTGGGCGTAGGCATCCGTGGGTGCGCTGATGTGGAGAGGCGAACTGTAGGCGGGTCATCTGGCAGAAGATAAGCAGGTTTTAGACGATCAATGGAGACCCAGGATCGTCTAAAACCTGCTTATCTTCTGCCAGATGACCCGCCTACAGTTCGCCTCTCTAGATCAGGGCGCCCTATTTAACAAGTGCAGTATGTCATTTTTAGGGGGGGGGGAGCCATGTACCAACCGTGTGGCACACAATTGTACATAATTATGTTGTATATATTATGCTTGTATCTGCGCTCTTCCCTCGCACTAAAAAGAACCTGAATGATCATGTCTCCGTTTTGCTCAGTAACATTGTCTGTATCTCGAACAGGTCATGTCCTGTTGCCTTGAGGTTTTGTATATAAAGAAGAGTGTTCCTTAATAAAACTCAGTTGATTGCATCCTGCCTTTGAGTTAACAACTCCTCTCTCGGCCCGTCACAGTACCCTAGGTTTGGTGAAGAGGGAGGTGAGAGAATGGTGAAGGATAACCAGGATGGGATAACGAAGAAGTGTTACTTGTTAGTTGAAATATCAGTGCTGGTGGCCTTGATAATAATAAAAGTACTTTTTTCGTTGGTTTACATCTATAATGTAATATTACTTGTCTGCTCTTTTCCCTCATAATTCTGATTGTCTGTGTTTCTGGTTATTTTACTATCGTGTCACTTCTTTTATTTTCAACGTATCTAACTATTTCCTTGAGGCATTGGTTTGTTACCGTTAACTGGTAATTTAGTGTCGCACATGTAAACTTAGCTAAAGCTTTATTCAAGTTATATTTTGTTTCCTTCAGTCTATATCAAATTTGTCCTGCCCCATATTGTCTTACCCTTCCACTCTCTTACTCTTTGTCACTTTACTTATTTCTTTCTCTTTGTCCCTTTACTTATTTGATAACTTATTTGGTACTGCATTAGGTGTTCTCCTTCTCTCTTGAGTACGATCATGTGCAATGTATGTTACACTGATTTCTGAAGTTATGCAGTTTACAGTGATGGATGATCAGATTACACAAATGCACGGTCATCATAAGTGTGTACAAATCATTAAAATGAAAACTTTGACCTTGTTGCTGTCGTTTGAGATATGGGAACGCAGACACAAATATAATACATGCACAACAACAACAAATGCAGCCGTTTATAGTCCACAAAGGCCTCATATGTCTTTAATTATGTCTAGGGTTTGGCCAGTTTCATCACCACGCTGGCCAGTGCGGATTAGGGACGGTGGGAGACTTTTGTTTTAATACCTAACAGCAAACCAACTTAGTATGGGTGGATCTGACTAGCACAAATTTGCTGATTATGGCGATAAACACACCCAACGCTTAAACCTTCTCATAATTATGTTACATATTTCTCTTTAACGATTACTTTTTTATACAATGGGGACAGATTCTTCATCTATATTTAGAATATTTTTCACCAAGGGACTGTAAAATTGTTTCTTTATAATATTTGATAACTTCCTTGCCCGTTACAATAAGAATTTTGATAATTGTGGACAGCTTTCATGTAACATTAGTGAGATGAGCCTTTTCTTAAATATATAATGCAATGTATACATTTCATTGTAAAGCTAATCCTATGAATAATGAAAAGCCTTTTTATGTATTTTCTCTTGTAGTTAGGAATGGTGATTGTTGGTTTTATCGACAAGAACCAAGTTCAAAATACCAACTTTTCCTTAATGGGTTACAAATGGTAGTATTAACACTCTAACGTTCTCGCTTTTCCGTCAGGATCTAATTCTGTCGCCTCACAGGCAGCATTCGTTTATAATTCTGACTCCTCTCAGGCACCATTCGTATATAATTCTGTCTCCTCTCAGGCACCATTCGTATATAATTCTGTCTCCTCTCAGGCAGCATTTGTATCTAATTCTGTCACCTCTCTCTCAGGCAGCATTCCTATCAAATTCTGTCTCCTCTCAGGCAACATTCATGTCTAATTCTGTCTCCTCTCAGGCAGCATTCATATCTAATTCTGTCTCCTCTCAGGCACCATTCATATCTAATTCTGTCACCTCTCAGGCAGCATTCGTATCTAATTCTGTCCCCTATCAGGCAGCACTCGTATTTAATTTTGTCACCTCTCAGGCAGCATTCGTATCTAATTCTGTCTTTTCTCAGGCAGCATTCGTATCTAATTCTGTCTCCTCTCAGGCAGCATTCATATCTAATTCTGTCTCCTCTCAGGCAGCATTTGTATCTAATTCTGTCTCCTCTCAGGCAGCATTTGTATCTAATTCTGTCTCCTCTCAGGCAGCATTTGTATCTAATTCTGTCTCCTCTCAGGCAGCATTTGTATCTAATTCTGTTGCCTCTCAAGCAGCCTTTGTATCTAATTCTGTCTCTTCTCTCTCAGGCAGCATTCATATCTAATTGTCGCCTCTCAGGCCGCATTCGTATCTAATTCTGTCTCCTCTCAGGCAGCATTCGTATCTAATTCTGTCGCCTCTCAGGTAGCATTCGTATCTAATTCTGTATCCTCTCAAGGCACCATTCGTATCTAATTCTGTCATCTCTCAGGCAGCATTCGTATCTAATTCTGTCTCCTCTCAGGCAGCATTCGTATCTAATTCTGTCTCCTCTCAGGCAGCATTATCTAATTCTGTCTCCTCTCAGGCACCATTATCTAATTCTGTCTCCTCTCAGACAGCATTTGTATATAATTCTGTCTCCTCTCAGACAGCATTCGTATCTAATTCTGTCTCCTCTCTCTCAGGCAGCATTCGTATCTAATTCTGTCACCTCTCAGGCCGCATTCGTATCTAATTCTGTCTCCTCTCAGGCAGCATTTGTATCTAATTCTGTCTCCTCTCAGGCAGCATTCGTATCTAATTCTGTCGCCTCTCAGATAGCATTCATATCTAATTCTGTCTCCTCTCAGGCAGCATTTGTATCTAATTCTGTCTCCTCTCAGGCAGCATTCGTATATAATTCTGTCTCCTCTCAGGCACCATTCGTATCTAATTCTGTCGCCTCTCTCTAAGGCAGCATTCATATCTAATTCTGTTGCCTCTCACGCTGCATTCGAGGCAGCATTCGTATCTTAATTCTGTCGTCTCTCAGGCAACATTCATATCTAATTCTGACGCCTCTCTCTCATGCAGCATTCATATCTAATTCTGTCGCCTCTCAGGCAGCAATCATATCTAATTCTGTCGCCTCTCAGGCAGCATTCGTATCTAAGTATGTCTCCTCTCAGGCAGCATTCATATCTAATTCTGTCCACTCTCAGGCAGCATTCATATCTAATTCTGTCCCCTCTCAGGCAGCATTCGGATCTAATTCCGTCTCCTCTCAGGCAGCATTCGTATCTAATTCTGTCACCTCTCAGGCAGCATTTGTATCTAATTCTGTCACCTCTCAGGCCGCATTCTTATCTAATTCTGAATCCTCTCAGGCAGCATTCGTATCTAATTCTGTCCCCTATCAGGCAGCACTCTTATTTAATTTTGTCACCTTTCAGGCAGCATTCGTATCTAATTCTGTCTTTTCTCAGGCAGCATTCGTATCTAATTCTGTCTCCTCTCAGGCAGCATTCATATCTAATTCTGTCTCCTCTCGGGCAGCATTTGTATCTAATTCTGTCTCCTCTCAGGCAGCATTATCCAATTCTGTCTCCTCTTAGGCAGCATTTGTATCTAATTCTGTCGCCTCTCAAGCAGCCTTTGTATCTAATTCTGTCTTCTCTCTCTCAGGCAGCATTCATATCTAATTCTGTCGCCTCTCAGGCCGCATTCGTATCTAATTCTGTCTCCTCTCAGGCAGCATTCGTATCTAATTCTGTCGCCTCTCAGGTAGCATTCGTATCTAATTCTGTATCCTCTCAAGGCACCATTCGTATCTAATTCTTTCATCTCTCAGGCAGCATTTGTATCTAATTCTGTCTCCTCTCAGGCAGCATTATCTAATTCTGTCTCCTCTCAGGCAGCATTATCTAATTCTGTCTCCTCTCAGGCAGCATTATCTAATTATGTCTCCTCTCAGACAGCATTCGTATCTAATTCTGTCTCCTCTCTCTCAGGCAGCATTCGTATCTAATTCTGTCACCTCTCAGGCCGCATTCGTATCTAATTCTGTCTCCTCTCAGGCAGCATTCGTATCTAATTCTGTCACCTCTCAGGCCGCATTCGTATCTAATTCTGTCTCCTCTCAGGCAGCATTCGTATCAAATTCTGTCACCTCTCAGGCCGCATTCGTATCTAATTCTGTCTCCTCTCAGGCAGCATTCGTATCTAATTCTGTCACCTCTCAGGCCGCATTCGTATCTAATTCTGTCTCCTCTCAGGCAGCATTCGTATCTAATTCTGTCGCCTCTCAGATAGCATTCATATCTAATTCTGCCTCCTCTCAGGCAGCATTCGTATCTAATTCTGTCTCCTCTCAGGCAGCATTCGTATCTAATTCTGTCCCCTCTCAGGCAGCATTCGTATCTAATTCCGTCCCCTCTCAGGCAGCATTCGTATCTAATTCCGTCCCCTCTCAGGCAGCATTCGTATCTAATTCCGTCGCCTCTCAGGCACCATTCGTATCTAATTCTGTCTCCTCTCAGGCAGCATTTGTATCTAATTCTGTCATCTCTCAGGCAGCATTTGTATCTAATTCTGTCACCTCTCAGGCAGCATTCTTATCTAATTCTGAATCCTCTCAGGCAGCATTCGTATCTAATTCTGTCGCCTCTCAGGCAGCATTCGTATCTAATTCTGTCTTCTCTCAGGCACCATTCGTATCTAATTCTGTCTCCTCTTAGGCAGCATTCGTATGTAATTCTGTCACCCATCTCTCAGGCAGTATTCGTATCTAATTCTGTCACCTCTCAGGCAGCATTTGTATATAATTCTGTTGCCTCTCGGGCAGCATTCGTATCTAATTCTGTCTACTCTAAGGCACCATTCGTATGTAATTCTGTCGCCCATCTCTAAGGCAGTATCTGTATCAAATTCTGTTGCCTCTCAGGCAGCATTCGTATATAATTCTGTTGCCTCTCAGGCAGCATTCATATCTAATTCTGTCACCTCTCAGACAGCATTCGTATCTAATTCTGCCGCCTCTCAGGCAGCATTCGTATCTAATTCTGTCTCCTCTCAGGCCGCATTCGTATCTAATTCTGTCGCCTCTCAGGCCGCATTCGTATCTAATACTGTCGCCTCTCTCTCAGGCAGCATTCGTATCTAATTCTGTCTTCTCTCAGGCAACATTTGTATCTAATTCTGTCTCCTCCCAGGCAGCATTCGTATATAATTCTGTCACCTCTCAGGCAGCATTCATATCTAATTCTGTCTCCTCTCAGGCAGCATTCGTATCTAATTCTGTCTCCTCTCAGGCCGCATTCGTATCTAATTTTGTCGCCTCTCAGGCCGCATTCGTATCTAATACTGTCGCCTCTCTCTCAGGCAGCATTCGTATCTAATTCTGTCTTCTCTCAGGCAACATTCGTATCTAATTCTGTCTCCTCCCAGGCAGCATTCGTATGTAATTCTGTCGCCCATCTCTCAGGTAGTATTCGTATCTAATTATGTCTCCTCTCAGGCAGCATTAGTATATAATTCCGTTGCCTCTCAGGCAGCATTCGTATCTAATTCTGTCTCCTCTCTCTCAGGCAGCATTCATATCTATTTCTGTCGCCTCTCAGGCCGCATTCGTATCTAATTCTGTCTCCTCTCAGGCAGCATTTGTATCTAATTCTGTCGCCTCTCAGGTAGCATTCGTATCTAATTCTGTATCCTCTCAAGGCACCATTCGTATCTAATTCTGTCATCTCTCAGGCAGCTTTCGTATCTAATTCTGTCTCCTCTCAGGCAGCATTGTCTAATTCTGTCTCCTCTCAGGCAGCATTTGTATATAATTCTGTTGCCTCTCGGGCAGCATTCGTATCTAATTCTGTCTCCTCTAAGGCACCATTCGTATGTAATTCTGTCGCCCATCTCTAAGGCAGTATCTGTATCAAATTCTGTTGCCTCTCAGGCAGCATTCGTATATAATTCTGTTGCCTCTCAGGCAGCATTCATATCTAATTCTGTCACCTCTCAGGCAGCATTCGTATCTAATTCTGCCGCCTCTCAGGCAGCATTCGTATCTAATTCTGTCTCCTCGCAGGCAGCATTCGTATCTAATTCTGTCGCCTCTCAGGCCGCATTCGTATCTAATACTGTCGCCTCTCTCTCAGGCAGCATTCGTATCTAATTCTGTCTTCTCTCAGGCAACATTTGTATCTAATTCTGTCTCCTCCCAGGCAGCATTCGTATATAATTCTGTCACCTCTCAGGCAGCATTCATATCTAATTCTGTCTCCTCTCAGGCAGCATTCGTATCTAATTCTGTCGCCTCTCAGGCAGCATTCGTATCTAATTCTGTCTCCTCTCCGGCAGCATTCGTATCTAATTTTGTCGCCTCTCAGGTCGCATTCGTATCTAATACTGTCGCCTCTCTCTCAGGCAGCATTCGTATCTAATTCTGTCTCCTCTCAGGCAACATTCGTATCTAATTCTGTCTCCTCCCAGGCAGCATTCGTATGTAATTCTGTCGCCCATCTCTCAGGCAGTATTTGTATCTAATTCTGTCACCTCTCAGGCAACATTCATATCTAATTCTGTCTCCTCTCAGGCAGCATTTGTATCTAATTCTGTCTCCTCTCAGGCAGCATTCATATCTAATTCTGTCGCCTCTCAGGCAGCATTCATATCTAATTCTGTCACCTCTCAGACAGCATTCGTATCTAATTCTGTTGCCTCTTAGGCAGCATTCATATATAGTTCTGTCGCCTCTCAGGCAGCATTCGTATCTAATTCCGTCCCCTCTCAGGCAGCATTCGTATCTAATTCTGTCACCTCTCAGGCACCATTCGTATCTAATTCTGTCACCTCTCAGGCACCATTCGTATCTAATTCTGTTGTCTCTCAGGCAGCATTCGTATCTAATTCTGTCACCTTTCAGGAAGCATTCATATCTAATTCTATCGCCTCTCAGGCAGCATTCGTATCTAATTCCGTCCCCTCTCAGGCAGCATTCGTATCTAATTCTGTCACCTCTCACGCACCATTCGTATCTCATTCTGTTGTCTCTCAGGCAGCATTCATATCTAATTCTGTCGCCTTTCAGGCAGCATTCATATCTAATTCTATCTTCTCTTAGGCAGCATTCGTATCTAATTATGTCATCTGTCAGGAAGCATTTGTATCTAATTATGTCATCTGTCAGGAAGCATTCGTATCTAATTCTGTCTCCTCTTAGACAGCATTCGTATCTAATTCTGTCGCCTCTCATGCAGCATTCGTAACCATTGGTTTGAGTAACACAACCCTTCGATTTAGTTCATTAACTACACAGATCTTTAATATCCAAGATACAGAAAGGATATTTCCAGTACAATTTCTTATGGAAGATCCTTTACCACGTTTACTTCAACTACACACAATCAAGATTTTCTGATCCACATTCTTATTCTGTCAAAATAAGAATAAATGATCAGACTGAGTACAAGATTAGGCTAGATTAATGTTGAAAACGGAAACCTAATCTAAGGATACTACGAATAGAGTACATTTACTAAGGACTTATGCAAAATATAAGACTCGTAAGTAATAACAAAGACTTTAACGCAGACACATATTCCTATCGACCAAAGACCAACTCTATGTGTAGAGAAATAGCAATAAGTTGAACTGCATGCAGCAGACATCCAATATCTTCCGTTACAAGGCTTTAGCTGATAAAAATGCAGCAACCTCAGGGAGACGCAGCACAAACACAGAACTGGTATTACGAGGAAACGGGTAAGGAAATAGTAATTGCAATAAGCGACCGATTCCCTGCATGAAACGGCTCCAAACATGATTTTCCTACCTCGTAAAGGGCAGTGTGCTTTTGTAATAAAGCGCAAAGCCAACAGACGAATATATATTATTCCCTTGCTTATCTGAAGCAATATATGACCGCGATACTTTGTGCCTTGCTTTCCTGAATAGACGACTGTTCTTCCAAAATAAGAATGGAGCATTTTACTTCTTGTCCCTTGAAGTGAAGATTATACAGAAGGGCGAATCGGATTTATTGAACTCACCTGTGAAAAGTATTTTCAGGTCGACGATGGTAGAATAACATTTGTCCTAAAATGGGAGAGTTTTCCCTCTAAAGGGGAGGTGAAATTCTTACAAAATACAAAATTGAGATACAACTATTATGGTCATCGACCTTTTTGTTTTTTTAAAAATCTTAATCTCTGGAAAGGAATACTACTACTCGGTAAAAATTTTTGGATTTGTAAATATATTCAATAAGATGTACTTTTATCTAAATATAAATACGTTATGAATATGCCTACTGAAATAAAGTAACTATTCCCAAGTCATCTACTAACCAGAGAGAGAGAGAGAGAGAGAGAGAGAGGAGAGAGAGAGAGAGAGAGAGAGAGAGAGAGAGAGAGAGAGAAGACGAATCAAAATAATGACAATGAATTGGTAATTCAGAAAGCGTGCCTAAATTTGGATATAATCACACGTACATTCAAATACAGCGGAAGATCTATAATTACGTCAACAAATTAGTAATTGAGATTTCACGCACAGGGGTAACGAATACACGCAGAGAGAGAGAGAGAGAGAGAGGAGAGAGAGAGAGAGAGAGAGAGAGAGAGAGAGAGTATAATAATGCCTACAACTGTAATTCAGAAAACGTTATGTGTCCAATGTATCCATCAAAACATGCCAGGGATGTGCCCTTACTTCAGAACGTTTTGAATTGCTAATTTCATGTTTAAATAGAGCATTACATTTACTATGCCATCGGGCAATTTTCATTTTGGGGATCCGCTATACAAGTGCTCGTTCAATTTAGCGTTTCCTGTTGTTGCCAATGTTATGGAAATGGCTCGCAAGCCACAACCCCGACTCTCTCTCTCTCTCTCTCTCTCTCTCTCTCTCTCTCTCTCTCTCTCTCTCTCTCTCTCTCTCTCTCTCTCTCTCATATATATATATATATATATATATATATATATATATATATATATATATATATATATATATATATACTGGGCAATTATCCCTGTTGGAGCCCCTGGGCTTATAGTATCCTGCTTTTACCAACTAGGGTTGTAACTCAGCAAGTAGTAGTAGTAATGATAATAATATTAAAATATAGGCATATAATATTATTGTGTATAAGTATATACATATACATTATATATATATATATATATATATATATATATATATATATATATATATATATACCTATTTATATATAGGCCTACATATATATATATGTTTATATATATAATAAATGTAAGAATTAATTTTAATTTCTGAACTTATAATTCGCTGTGCCATTATAGTGTATAAGTGAGAGCGCATATGTCGGTGAGCGCATGTGCGCACTTTTGGATGTGAACAAGTATTAGTGCGCGTTCAAGAGCGCTGTTCCGCAAGCAGGGGAATAGAATTTGAATTGTTAATGCTGGGATGCCTGTAGGGACATTAACTCGCTCTTGTCCCCTTCGCTTACCTTCTCGGAAACAAGCTACCGTGTATTACCCGACCAGAGAGAGAGAGAGAGAGAGAGAGAGAGAGAGAGAGAGAGAGAGAGAGAGAGAGAGAGAGAGAGAGAGAGAGAGAGGTTTCATATGGAACGTCATTATCAACATTCCTGTGAATTAATGTAGTGGACACATTCATACCTTACATACATATCCAGCGGACATACATATGTATGTATATATAACTATGAGAGAGAGAGAGAGAGAGAGAGAGAGAGAGAGAGAGAGAGAGAGAGAGAGAGAGTTTCATATGGAACGTCATTATCAACATTCCTGTGAATTAATGTAGTGGACACATTCATACCTTACATACATGTCCAGCGGACATACATATGTATGCATATATAATTATGAGAGAGAGAGAGAGAGAGAGAGAGAGAGAGAGAGAGAGAGAGAGAGAGAGAGAGAGAGAGAGAGAGAGAGGGGGGGGGGAGAGATTTCATACGGAACGTCATTATCAACATTCCTGTGAATAATGTAGGGGACACATTCATACTTACATACATGTTGAGCGGACTGCATATGTATGTATATATATTTATGTGTGTGAGAGAGAGAGAGAGAGAGAGAGAGAGAGAGAGAGAGAGAGAGAGAGAGAGAGAGAGAAAAAAAAAATCTGATTTATATATATAATCCTTGTTATATATAACTTTGAGCCGTTCTGACCCTCCGCATCTATAGGAAATTCCCTTCACAAAAAAGAGGGAG
>NC_090734.1:121719416-121721916 GCF_036898095.1 Palaemon carinicauda
TACAGAGTTATGAGGGTTTAGGGGAGCCTATAGGTCTACCTGATGAGTTACCAACAATCACCTGCCTGGCCCTGCCTGATCTTACCTTTTATTCAAGATTTTCACTCTGACAATAATATTTTTTTCATGGTCTCAACGCATAAGATGAAGTTGTTTGGAAAAAAAAAAGTTACACTATTTCAAAATTATATGATAATCTATTAAGTAACCAAATACAAAAATCCAGAACGTAAAAATGTATTCATAAACAAGCAACACTAAACATTCCTGATATAGCTGAAATGTAATGAGCCCCCATGAACTTATTTTACGTACTACTATCCATGTTCCTTACAATTCATCTCAGTTGATCAGATTTTCCTTTTTGACTTATCATCTTTTCTCATTCTTGACTTTTAGATCACCCTTTTTTTAAATAGTTAAAAATTTCAAGCACCGGTCGGTACAATGCAGAAAATTAATTGATTGGATTAATTTTGGACATAAGCGCAAGCGCCATCACTGAGGCTAGGCAGGCCATTCACCCCATGGTGCAACTGAGGGGAAACCCCTGCTGTTGTACACTGAAGTTGAGAGGTTAAATAGCAAGAGGAGAAGGAACAAACTTGAAATATGCGTATATGACGTAACGATGCAAAGAACCTTCAGAAATGCCAACGGAATGAGAAAAGAAAACACCTACAGAACAAGAATTACTTAGATAATATATGGACTTAGAACAAACATAAGATCATAACGACCAATTTATCGAGTTGTGGTGGCCTATTGGAACGTCCTTACTGGCAATTTGCCGGACTGAGGTTCGAGTCCGGCTAAAACTCGTTAGTTTCTTGTAGTGCCTGCAACCTCACCATCATTATAAGCTAACGATGGGGGTTTGGAGGAGCCTATAGGTCTACCTGATGAGTCATCCACAATCATTTAGCTGGTCCTCCCTGGTCTTAGCTTAGTGGAAAGGGGGTTGGGCAGTATGGTCGTATGTATATATAGTCTGTCTCACGGGCATTGTCCTACTAGCTAGGGCACTGTCACTGTACCTTACCTCTGCCATTCATAAGCGGGCCTTTAAACACTGAAATCACTTAGATGCTCCCAGTAAAGATTTGTCAAACCCAAGAAATACAATCAAAGAAAGAAAAGGCAAAGAATTACATCGAGTTAATTCTCGCTAGTTTGATTAAAATACAACACACAACAAAGAAAAAATTACATTAAACAGAAGCTAATGAAGACTCCATTAATACTGACAGAGGAGTGTAATTGAGAGTAATGGCTACAAATTCCATTTCCAATCACTTCTTTATTCAATTATTCTGTATTGTTCTCGGTCACTTAGATACAGTGGCCTTGAAAGGTTCCATTAACATAATTATTCTAATTGGTTCCAGCATAAACAGGTATCCAAACAATACAGGCATTCAGAGAGAGAGAGAGAGAGAGAGAGAGAGAGAGAGAGAGAGAGAGAGAGAGAGAGAGAGAGAGAGAGAGAGAGAGAGTAGCTCTAATTAATAGTGTATTACATATACTTATAAAAAACAATAAACAATTTATTCATACCTTTCACCTAGAATGAAATCGACTTGAAGTACATAATCTTGGTTTTCTTTTAAACACAGAGAGAGAGAGAGAGAGAGAGAGAGAGAGAGAGAGAGAGAGAGAGAGAGAGAGAGAGAGAGAGAGAGAGTAGCTCTAATTAGTAGTGTATTGCATATACTTATGGAAAACACCAAACAATTTATTCATACCTTTCACCTAGAATGAAATCAACTTTAAATACATAAGACCTCTTTTATAAATTGAACCAAATGTATTTTTATACGGTTATATTAATAATTCAAACTCATCATACTTTTGAGAGTTTTGTACCTTAAACAAATAGAATATTCTTCTTTTTTAGCATTCTACTAAAGAAAAAAACACCAATTGATTAATAAAGGATGCTATAAAATCGTCATATCAAAAAGATTACTACATCTAAATAATGAATAAAAATATCAGAAAATAAAAGTCTACATTTTATATAATTTAGATAATATCATGAATTAATAATAGGAAACGGAAATGATTCAGTTGTTCTACAAGATGAACGTTAAAAAAAAGGCTAGAATAAACCTCAATGAACAAATAAGTCATTGAATTTTCTAATAAAAAACATGAATCATTATTACCGTCAATGTTCTCGATTCAAAATCCAGGTGATGTGTAGTACGCTAAAATAACACAGCTAAATATAAATTTGATAAGTTGTGTGTAGTCATATAACAATCTTTGATTGAAATGTGAATTACTCAATCAACCTTTCAAGTTACAACGGAAATATCTGAAATATTTCAACTTTTGATATTCACCTTTTAAGCCCAATGTCTCGAGTTTTTATTATTCAAGAAATAATCCCGGGTGCTTCTTGTCCATCTTGAGCTTGTAGATTACTTTATTCATCTACGATTTAAAAAAATTGTATTTCTGAACGTCAGCAGTTACCTTTAAGTAATATCTATTA
>NC_090734.1:121731949-121739449 GCF_036898095.1 Palaemon carinicauda
TTCAAAATAATGAAACTAGAATGAATACTAATTTTTTTTCTATCGTATGAATTATCACAAAATTAGTGAATAATTATTCCTTATAATAAAATTAAGTCACATCATGTGATTTCCTTCAAGTCTTCCATTTTTTTATGTAAAAACGTTCGGTTGTTATACACAAGAACTCCGACATCTCTACTTAAGTTCGTATTATTCTAGAATATCTAATGCAATATAACATTAGGATTATTTGTTAATTTAATACGTAAATAAATATTCAAATTTGTTCTATGACGCAAGATGTGTTACATTATGAGCATTCCATCATTAAATCATATTTGATTTTCTCATATTCTCTCCCCTCCTATTTCGCAAATAATCTAAATACACAATAGTTTAATTTGAATAGCTCAGAACAGTTAATTTTACCTATTTATTGTGATTACAATACGTTTTGCAGCAACATTTAACACTTAAGAATTTAAACAGGTACTTATAGGAAGGAAAATTAATTCAAGAAAAATAAATACAATACATCACTTATTCAAAAATACTCCAAGACAATAGTATTTTTTTCATGGGTCTCATTGCAAATGATAAAGTTGTTTAGATAAAAAAGTTACACTAATTCAAAATTATATGATAGTCCATTAAGTAACCAAACACAAAAATCATGAACATTACAAAAGGGAACACAAAACATTTCTAATATAGCTGAAATGTTAATGAGACACCATAAACTAATTCTAGATATTACTATCCATGTTCCTCACAGTTCATCTCAGATGATCAGTTATCCAATTTTGACTTATCTTTTCTCATTATTGACTTTTATATCTACCTTCTTTGAATAAAAAAAATTCAGTACAATACCAAAAATTCATTGATTCGATTAAGTTCGGACATAAGTGTCATCAATGGGGCTGGGGAGGCCATTCAGCACCATGGTGCAACTGAGGGGAAAACCTTGCTTCTGTACACTGAAGTTGAAGTTGAGAAATTAGATCGCAAGAGGAGAAGGAACAAATTTAAAATGGGCGTATATGACGTAACGATGCAAAGAACCTTCAGAAATGCCAACGGACTGAAAATTAAAACTCGCCTACAGAACAATAATTACTTTGATAACATATGGACTTGGAACAAACATAAGATCATAACGACCAAATTATCGAGTTGTGGTGGCTTATTGTAACGTCCCTGGTAGCAATTTGCCGGACTGAGGTTCGAATCCTGGTTAAACTCATAAGTTTCTTGTAGTGTCTGCAGCCTCACCATCCTTGTAAAATAACAACAACAACAATAATAATAATAATAATCTTTATTTCAGAAAAAGCCATATACAGAGTTATGGGGGTTTAGGGGACCCTATAGGTCTACCCGATGAGTCAACAACAATCATTGCCTAGCCCTCCCTGATCTTACCTTTTATTCAAGATTTTCACTCTGACAATAAAAAAATTTTCATGGTCTCAACGCATAGAATGAAGTTGTTTGGAAAAAAAAAGTTACACTATTTCAAAATTATATGATAGTCTATTAAGTAACCAAATACAAAAATCCAGAACGTAAAAAGTATTTATAAACAAGCAACACTAAACATTTCTAATATAGCTGAAATGTAATGAGACCCCATGAACTGATTTCACATACTACTATCCATGTTCCTTACAATTCATCTCAGTTGATCAGTTTTTGCTTTTTGACTTATCATCTTTTCTCATTCTTGATTTTTAGATCACCCTTTTTTTAATAGTTAACAATTTCAAGCACCGGTCGGTACAATGCAGAAAATTAACTGATTGGATTAATTTGGGACATAAGCGCCAGCGCCATTGCTGAGGCAAGGCAGGCCATTCAGCACCGTGGTTCAACTGAGGGGAAACCCCTGCTGTTGTACACTGAAGTTGAATTTGAGATTAGATCGCAAGAGGGGAAGAAATAAATTTGAAATGAGCGTACATGACGTAACGATGCAAAGAACCTTCAGAAATGACAATGGAATGAGAAAACACCCCTACAGAACAATAATTAGATAATATATAAACTTGGGACAAACATAAGATCATAACGACCAATTTATCGAGTTGTGGTGTTTTATTGTAACGTTCCCGCTTAAACTCATAAGTTTCTTGTAGTGTCCGACACCTCACCATCCTTGTAAGCTAACGATGGGGGTTTGGGGGAGCCTATAGGTCTACCTGATGAGTCATCCACAATCATTGCCAGGTCCTCCCTGGTCTTAGCTTAGTGGAAAGGGTGTTGGGCGGTGTGGTCATATGTATATATGGTGAGTCTCACGGGCATTGTCCTACTAGCTAGGGCATTGTCCCTTGCCACTGCCATTCATAAGTTGCCTTTAAACATTTAAATCACTTAGATGCTCCCAGTAAAGATTTGTCAAACCCGAGAAATACAATCAAAGCAGAAACAGGCAAAGAATTACATCGAGTTAATTCTCACTAGTTTGATTAGAATAAATGAATACAACACACACTATAACAAAGAAAAAATTGCATTAAAACAGAAACTAATGAAGACTCCATTAATACTAACAAAGGAGTGTAATTGAGAGTAATGGTTACAAATTCCATTTCCAATCACTTCTTTATTCAATTATTCTGTATTGTTCTCGGTCACTTAGATACAGTGGCCTTGAAAGGTTCCATTAACATAATTATTCTAATTGATTCGAGCATAAACAGGTATCCAAAGAATACAGACATTCAGAGAGAGAGAGAGAGAGAGAGAGAGAGAGAGAGAGAGGAGAGAGAGAGAGAGAGAGAGAGAGAGTAGCTCTAATTAGTAGTGTATTACATATACTTATAGAAAACAACAAACAATTTATTCATACCTTTCACCTAGAATGAAATCGACTTGAAGTACATAATCTTGGTTTTCTTTTAAACAGAGAGAGAGAGAGAGAGAGAGAGAGAGAGAGAGAGAGAGAGAGAGAGAGAGAGAGAGAGAGAGAGAGAGAGTGTGTGTGTAGCTCTAATTAGTAGTGTATTGCATATACTTACGGAATACACCAAACAGTTTATTCATACCTTTCACCTAGAATGAAATCGACTTCAAGTACATAAGACCTCTTTTATAGATTGAATATAAATGTATTTTATATGGTTATGTTAAAAATTCAAACTCATCATACTTTTGAGAGTTTTGTACCTTAAACAAATAGAATATTCTTTTTTTTTTAGCATTTTACTAAAGAAAGAACACCAATTGATTAATAAAGGATGCTATAAAATCGTCATATCAAAAATATTACATCTAAATAATGAATAAAAATACCAGAAAATAAAAGTCTACATTTTATATAATTTAAATTATATCATGAATTAACAACAGGAAACGGAAGGGATTCATTTGTTCCACAGGATGAACGTTGAAAAAAAAAGAGCTTGAATAAACCTCAATGAACAAATAAGTCATTGAATTTTCTAATAAAAAACATGAATCATTATTACCGTCAATGTTCTCGATTCAAAATTCAGGTGATGTGTAGTACGCTAAAATAACACAGCTAAATATAAATTTGATAAGTGTGTGTAGTCATATAACAATCTTTAATTGAAATGTGAATTACTCAAACAATCAACCTTTCAGGTTACAACGGAGATATCTGAAATATTTCAACTTTTGATATTCATCTTTTAAGATCAATGTCTCGAGTTTTTATTATTTAAGAAATAATCCCGGGTGCTTCTTGTCCATCTTGAGCTTGTAGATTACTTTATTCATTAACGATTTTAAAAAAAGGATAATATTAATATGAGTACTAAAACATTCTCTAAGTAATACTGCAACTATTTTATTGTTTAGTAATCAATAGCGCTTAGTTCTATATGCAAATGCGTATAATTTTCCTAATCATATAGAAAAATCTTAGATATTTGTCTGCGTACCAGAGTCTTCAGTCACTCGGTTTAAATTCACCGATAAGTTTTACAACCACAAGACATATACAAATTACACGAACATCACTCCTAATGTCTCCTACCTGAAAGAAAACTGAACTCTTTACCACAAGTTTAGAATAAAAGTATGGTTCGTAAGCTTGCAAGACATCCGTCGAATGGTTATCCCACCTGAGAAATACGTGTAGTAACGTCCTTCCTTTACTTATTATATAATAGCTATACATTATAGCCAGGAAAAAGCTCTATGAATTTTTTCACTCCACAGGGAAGAACCTCAAATTTCTATCAATCACTATTCTTTTTATATGGCTCTTTCATAAAGCGAATATGAAAGATACTCGGATTGACTTTAGTTGTGAGTTTTAATTTTCCAGACGTGAGACAGCGTATATGAAGCAAAACTTAACTTTGGTAACTGTTTCAACATCAAGGGAGCCCTCCTAGTGTGACCCGTACCTCTACAGTGCTGTGGGTTTATAACTGGCCATCCAGGTCAAAATACAATCGAGCAGAGCTACAGGACATTTGGAAAATTACTGTTAATGGTCTGGAATTGATCCTAATATATGAGATGTGTTTTAAGAGATATACAAGAATTGCTTACTCTTTTATGGAACTTCTTTGAGAAAAAAAAAAAAAAAAAAAAAAAAAAAAAAAAAAAAAAAAAAAAAAAAAAACAGGATAATACGAAGCATATCAGTGCTGGGAAGGAATTAAAGACAATGTAAAACAACTTGTTACTCTCCTTCCATGTTATCCCTCCTAATAGTTTTTAACGCTCCGGTATACAAATAAACGATAACTTTAAACACTACAACAACCTGAATTGCATTAATCCGAATGAAATGTAACAAAGAATAAGAATAATCCTCGCCAGGAAAATGGAAATTCAGACATTTCATAAACTGAAAATTTTCATGTACCATAAATAAACTAAGAAGAATTTATAAGCTAAGAAGAGATTACTCATGCCTGGGATGTGAAGAGATTAATTTTAGAATTATTGCCTTAAAAGCAATTGCATCAGTAATTAATCTTTATAACTTAAAAATAGAGATACGAATTTCCAGTTCATATTCCATATATTTTTGAGTAATTAAATGTCAAACAGAAGGGGCACATATGTATTGAGACGAAACACACACACACACAGAAGGGGTACATATGTATTAAGAGAAACACACACACACACAATATATATATATATATATATATATATATATATATATATATATATATATATATATATATATATATATATATATAATATATATATATATATATATATATATATATATATATATATATATATATAATATATATATATATATATATATATATATATATATATATATATATATATATATATATATATATATATATATATATATATATATATATAAAGACTGCGTTACAGCTTTTCACGAAACATTACCTTTGAATTGTTCACTTCAACGTTCGAGATTTCAGAGGGACTTTTATAAAATCTAAGGGGACAGAACCCCACATTTCAATATATTAAGGTTTTCAAGTGAATGTTCTTTCAAAATCATGTCTGGCAATGAAGGTAACAGCAACATGACATTGTCAACAGGCTGCGGACATCCATGCAGTAGGAGGGCCTATGCAGTTAAAGCAGCAATTAAGCTGCCGACGGCCTCGAGCAGAAGCAAGCAAAACACGCCATAAAGTACTTGTTTGGATTCCGAAAATACATTTGTGGTTCCCCATTAAAATTTCATGACTTGTTCAGTTTTAGCAGCATGCAGTAGAATTGCAATTAATTTGCGATAGAAAATCTCAGAGTTTAATAAACATCAACAATTCCAGTGCTCTTTGATCTAAATATTTTGAGGAAAATCACTAAATTATCGGTTTGCAGTAATTTCCAGCTAAAAATTAGAAGGTAAAAAATGTGGCTTAAATATTGAAAAATCTTCAAAATTTTCTATGTTAAATTGAAAAAGAAACGATTTTGCAGTGATAGAGAGAGAGAGAGAGAGAGAGAGAGGAGAGAGAGAGAGAGAGAGAGAGAGAGAGAGAGAGAGAGAGAGAGAGAGAGAGAGAATGTTTTATGTACTTTTGGCCTATTACTATGCTGCACGAACTTTTGCCTCATTAAGGGCTGCCAAAACAGAGGCCGTATACATTTTCTCTACCTTGCTGAGAGAGAGAGAGAGAGAGAGAGAGAGAGAGAGAGAGAGAGAGAGAGAGAGAGAGAGAGAGAGAGAGAGAGAGAATATGCCTTTGATCACACGAGTATGTTCGATAACATCATGTCGTTAACAACATTTGGCGAAAACGTTAATAGAAAATAAAAAAGTAATATGTTTTTGTTATGGACGTCTGATCGAGGTATAATTCGGAATTAGAATTTTCCGAAACAAAATACAAATAAAATATATAATATAATATAATATAATATAATACAATATATTACAAAATATATAATATATGAAATGGATTTAGCATTCGTAAATATTGAATTAAAGCTCAAGGTAGGGTCAACTGGCGAAATCTAACCAAGGCCCCTTGCGTCAATCGGCGTAGGAGGAGGAGATGATGAAATATTTCCAAATGGAATAAACTTATATTCAAAATATGTTTTCCGGCTGAATATATTATTGCTAGATATATCTTTCGGTACTAGATGAACTTCAAATATATACTGGAACGATAATAAGAAATGTTTAAATCAGATCGAAGTGCCAGAAATCATCTTTGAATAAGAAAACACCATAATCCTTTAAATAGACGTTGTCTCCAAAATTTTATCGTTATTTTTAAAATTGTCACTGCGTTTCTTGGAAATTATATTATCCTTTTTCTGCATCACAAGATTGATGTTACATTTCAGTTACCTTGGGTGGTCTATGTTATTTTGCTTCGTATAGATATTTCAACTTTGTGGTAGGTGGCTATTTTTCATCTCCATCTCAAACATTGCACGTATGCTTAATCAAATATGATCATATTTATCAAATTGATATTTACAGTATACGATAATTCTAATAATAAAAAATGAAACAGTCAGTAGGAGACAGAGAGAGAGAGAGAGAGAGAGAGAGAGAGAGAGAGAGAGAGAGAGAGAGAGAGAGAGAGAGAGAGAGAGAGAATAGGATTTGAATACACACTCATGACTGGCTTAGTTTTCTCTTCTTCTCTCGTCTATCTCAACAGTAGTTAGGACCAGCAAAGGTCGACTTACAACTAGGCATCTAATTCGCTGCTCGAATGAAAAAAAAAATCTCCCTTTTCAGGAAGGGATTCATCTGTTTTCCCTCGCCGGTTTTAAGGAGAGAGAGAGAGAGAGAGAGAGAGAGAGAGAGGAGAGAGAGAGAGAGAGAGAGAGAGAGAGAGAGAGAGAGAGAGAGAGAGAGAGTTCGCAGCCAGTAAATGTGAGAAATGCTAGTAATATTACATTAAAAAAAACTAGTTTAGTATTGACTGACAGTAATAACTGACAGAAAAGTCTTTCGTAAAAACACCAATAATTAAGATGAATTGAATAGGAACAAAAGAGTAACGAAAAGTAAAAAAAAAAATAAATCGAAACAACGTTGAGACTTTACAAGAATAAACAACAACAGCA
>NC_090734.1:121744449-121749449 GCF_036898095.1 Palaemon carinicauda
AATCACCCTACCTGGACAACAGCTACCTGACATCTCCTCAAGGTGTGAACGATCTGTCTCCCTCGTCACTAAGGCATTGTTTTTTCGACAACTCCTACAGGTGTAAACAATCTAACTACCTCATAACTGTGGCAGTGTTTTCCAAGGTATATCACAAACAAAAATCGTTAATTACATTAATCACACAACACGCCCACCTGATCTTAAGATCAACACGCATCATACATACATACATATACACACACACACAGCACAAGACTTAATCAGATACATAATCACCAATCCATACAGGTGGTTTTCTATTCCTCTGTGGACGCTGATTTTCTCCCGTTTCTCATTGAACACTTACTTGTGGTTCAACTGATTCTTCAGAGACTGAATCATCACTTGACATTTCGCTTGAGCCATCAGATAGGGAACCTGGAACTATAACTGGTTGCACATCCAACACATGCCTTGGCATTCCATCAACGCCACTGAGTAGTACAATGGGCGTTTGGGGGCTTCATCCACACTTCCTCTCCCATCTTAATTAAAAGGGGCTTGTCTTGGCTGGTATCTGTTCCATTGGGGACTACTGAAGGATACCTCCACTCATATCTGTATACCGAAAGTTGTGGAACAGACGATTCAACTTGTCCAGATCTTTGTGTGCTGTTGTATCAAAATACTGCTTCTATAGTACTAATTCTTCTCCTCTCTGCAATAGCCTTGATGGTCCTATGATGTCTTTCAACTATTCCATTTCCTCCTGGTCGATAAGCAGCCCGTAACACCCTAACAGTATTCCAACGAGACAACATATCTCCTAAACACTGCGACCTAAATGCTGTACTATTATCCAGTAATAGTTCATCAACTGGCCCTCTTTCCAAAAAGATGCTATTCAACTCAGCAGATATTTCTTGAGCATCTTCTCTCTTTAGCTGCCTGGACCACAATCCACCACTGATAAATAGGGTACCTGTCTGTAATGAGTAACATCAATAGCTAGGCGCTGCCAGTTTCTTTCAACACTTAATTCGCCTCCTTTGTGCATCACAGGCGCAGGATCAATGGACTGATAACGATCACAACACTGAACTACCTTCTACACACATTCTCTGGAAACTTGAGGATCCAACTGTTTAGCTAAATATAGTGTTCTGTCAATTCCCATATGGTGTTTATTATGCAACTCTGTTATATCAACTACAGCACCTGCACAGAGATGTGCATGTTCAACTTCACTGCTAACCAACCAATTTTTCTTGACTTGTCAAAATATCAGCTTTATTCTTCTCTGAAGGCACCATCTGAACAATGATATTTAAACCAAACTCAATAATCAATTCCCTCAATGTACCCAAGCGTCTTTTAATTATCATTTCAGCAACTCCTTTTGTGTGGACATGCTTCTCAGCACTGACTATAAATTTCAACCATGCCCCCACGGTTGCAGTCAGTCCTCACCTCTATCGACTCTAAACCCCATCTAATGGCTAAATTTACTCCTTTCAAAACAGCTTCTAGTTCGGCAACATTGATGTGAATGAAATCGTCCTTTTTTTCTAAGCCAAGCAGCATCCTCAGCAATCTTGCCATTTATCTCCAAAACTACACCCATAGCAATTTTGCTGGCATCACACCACACACCACCATGCTTTACACTCGGGACACACCAGTTTCCTCTCACAGGATCATCTAACTTTACTCTCTCAATTACTTCTTTAATCATCATCATGGACTATTCACCAACAGGATCCTCCCAACGTGCTCCTGAGGCTCTTCTCTTAATGTAGCTACATGCAATTCTTAACCATCCAGCTATGGGATAATGACCCACTAATATACCACAAACTGAAAACAATTCCCTCCTTGTAAGCATATCTGCAACTTCAGGCACCTTATTACCTTTCTGGAAAATCAACTCTCCTCCAACTCTTTGCAGTTGCAATCCTAAAGCAACACCTCCATTGAGCGACTCAGGGGACTTGGTTATCAACCCAAAGGTATTCAAATGTCTAATCACCTCATCAGCAGAAGCTATCGATTCATTCACAAGAACGTCATCTATATATGAACTGGTTGCTCTCTCTATTTTTTCATCCTTACTTAATACAGTCTTTAGTATCCTAGACATAATCCGTGGTGCAGAGTTCAACCCGAATCCCAATCTTGTAAGGCAAAAAGTCTGTCCCTTATAGTTCACTAGCTGATATGGCCACAATTTTTCGTCAATACTCAACTGTAAGTAGGCCGACTTCAAATCCACAACAGACACATTCTCACCTGTCTGTCGCCATTTTCGAAGTGTCTCACTACATACATCAGTCACATCATTACCAGTGTGACACTTGACATTCACATTAAGTTCCTGAAGATCAAACACTGGTCTCACCTAGTTCTTTGTTGGCTGTTGCACTGCATGCCATTAGAGGAATGATACCAACGTCAACCTTTTCTTTCCATGGAACTAAAATACCTTTGGCAATCCACCTGTCCACTTCCTTCTCAAATTCTTCCTTCTTCCAACCATCAAACTTTTTATCATAACAGCTTACTTTATTCTTCAGTGTCAAGAGTTTCATTATTTTCCCGAAACCACCTGACTGTCCATTTCTGTCCATCAAACCTAGCATGAAAGTCTGGACCTTCAATTACAACTGTTGAACTCTTGTTATCCCTCTCACCACCAAGTCTATGCTTAGTTTTTTGACCAACTGAAGCAACACCAAAAGCACCAAAACATACCTTTCCTTAGGTCACTGTGACACCTCCCAATTGGTCAATAACTTCAACTCCTAACACCACATCAACGCCAATAACCAGTTGATTCGACACTACAGCCCTCAATGTCACACATTTACCATTCACCCCCAGCTCCACACAATCTGCAACTTTACACCTAATATAACTCCCATCAAAAGCGCATTGAGGTACACTTCTCCTTTACAGCGAGGCACAAATTTAGAATGTACCACAGATTTAGAGCAGCCTGTATCTAAAAGACCCTTTGCAGTCTCATTACCAATCCAAATATCAATTATAAGCAATGTATCAAGGTGCACCTTTTTATCATTAAAAGGGCGGCTACAGGCGCAGTAGTCACCCCTTACTCGTTTTCCGCAACCTGTTCCTGACAACGACTGGCCATATGACCAATTTTATTACACCTAAAACAACTCACCTGTGTCTCTTTACAGCCTCTTATCATATGAGGACCACCACATCGGGAACACTGACCCCTAAACTGGAAAGGCATAGCCCTATTCTCATGTTTTGTACCACCTCCTTCTCCACCCTTTCTGACAGTTACAGCTACCACACCACCTTGCTGTTTAGATGACAAAATCCTAGCATGGCTAATCAATTCACTCATTGCCATTGTCATCAAATTTGGCAATTGCTGTACAGCAACACTAATATTATCTGGAAAACCATTAACAAACAGTTTCACAACATTTTCTGAACCAACCTTATCAAACTTAGCTAAACCCGCCAGCCTCCTAATCTCATTAGCATACACATCAACTGGTTCTCCCGTCCACTTCAATTGAACAAGTTTTCCAATAGCAGAGAATAGATCATCAGAATTTTGAATTTTTGCTGCACATTCTTGGTCTTCATCACCCATCTCCAAATAAAGTGCTAGAGCATCACCCTCCAGATACAAAGGAATAAAACTGGCTAAGTCTACTATTTTCTGTAGCTTAGCCACTAAGGTCACCTTCTTCAACCATGACACGTTTCCTTCACCGGTGAATGGCTTAATCATGTCCATTGTAATCTTAGATGCCATACTTTCTTGGAATAAGCCTAGATAGCTTGTAGTTAAAACTCACCTTACAAGTTCCCTCTATGGTAGTAATGGATGACCTTCGAGTTGCAACTCGCCAACCAATGAGGACAATAGCAGGAAAGGACCCACACCACGAATTCACAACCTCAGAGACCCGGGCCAATCACCCTATCTGGACAACAGCTACCTGACAACTCCTTAAGGTGTGAACGATCTGTCTCCCTCGTCAACGGCATTGTTTTTTCGACAACTCCTACAGGTGTAAACAATCTAACTACCTCATAACTGTGGCAGTGTTTTCCAAGGTATATTACAAACAAAAATCGTTAATTACATTAATCACACAACACTACAGCTTAGAACTTTATCATTACACAAAAGACCTGAACAATTACCGCCAAATAAGTTTACTCTCCGTAATATATAATATTTACAAAGATCATATTATGCCGAATAGGTAAACAGCTAGACTTTAATCAACAAAGAGGCTTTAGAAGTGGCTATTCAACAGCTGACCATATCCATGTAATTAGCTAAATAATGGAAATTCAACAGAGTATGAAAAACCACGATTTATGGTATTTATAGACTATGAGAAAGCTTCTGATTCTGTCAAAGCGTTAGCAGTAATGAAAGCCCTTCAAAAACAAGGAATACAAAAATCTTATATTAGAACACTTGAAGATATCTAAACAGAAAGTGCAGCAATCCTAAAAGTCCATATAGTGCAAAAATTCCAATTGTGAAAGGAGTTAGACAGGGACACCCTATCTCTCCTAATTATTCACAGCAAAAGTATTTAAGAATTTGCATTGGGAAAATGTACGAATTGATATTAATGGGGTATACTTGAACAACCTAAGATTTACAGATGACATAGTTGTCTTTAGTGAATCATGGGAGGAATTACAAAAGATGATAGAAGATTTGAATAGAGAAAGCAGAACTGTAGGACTGAAAATGAATATGAGTAAAACTAAGATAATGTTCAATGAAAATGCAGACAACAAATAAAAGCTATGGACGAGCCTCTAGAGATTGTTAATGAATATGCGTACTTAGGACAGACAGCAAGTGTTACTTAGGACAGGCAGTAAGTGTTTCCCCAGGACACGTGACCGAAACTAAAAGGATAAGCATGGGATGGAGAGCAATTGGTATACAAAATAGGTCCCTAGAGATTGTAAAAGCAGCAAGGAAAGGAAGAGTAGAAGATGGA
>NC_090734.1:121756949-121779449 GCF_036898095.1 Palaemon carinicauda
TAGTCACTGTCTATATAAGCTTGGCGACCAGGGTTCGATTCCCGGCCGGAGCCAAGCTCTTGTCTTTGTGTGATTTCGCCTGGGGCTCTGATCCCGAGGTCGTTAAGAGAATCCAGACATTAATATATAAAAAATATATATGGCTTATTTGAATATGAAAAAACACGTAAAAATGTGCAAAATTTATCATTACATATATATATATATATATATATATATATATATATATATATATATATATATATATATATATATATATATATATCGACATCCGGTATGGCAGCGCGTATAGGTCCGGGTAAACGGCGTATCCAAAGGGCACGAAGTAGGTTCACCTCACGAGGAGAGCCGTCTGCGGCAGGTTGAAGGCGAGCGATACTGGTCATTTCCCTGAGGGCAAGCGAAGCCCTTTGGTCCCCCAACAGTTGTTGCGAGAGCTGAAAAAGCTTTGCTATACGGGCGGCTGGCGACGGCGAGTACTGCTGCAGAAGGTATGTTTTGAGGGCGTCATACGCTATTGGGGTGTCTCCTTGTTCACAAAGCCAGTCGGATATTTCCGGGAAGGTGTCCTCGGGTATCGCCGCGAGAACATAATCTGCTTTGGTGGTTGAGCGAGTCACGCCCTTGATGCGAAACTGGACTTCTGCGCGCTGAAACCAAGCAAACGCCTCTCCGCTGGGGAACGATGAAAGGTTCAATGGAGCAGCCGCAGCACCAACTTCTGTAGAGTCCGCCATAGTACCAACGATGGAGGGGCGAGGGGGTGGGTGTGGAAGGCGGTGGGAGCGAGTCGACTTCCAGGGTCACCAATGTGACGGGCCGAGAGAAGGTTGTGAACTCAAAGGCAGTATGAAAGCAACTGAGTTAATTTATTATAGAACACTCTCCCTTATATACACAACCTCAAGGCAACAGGAAATTACATGTTCGAGAAACAGACAATGTTACATAGCAAAAATGCAGACATGTTTATTCTGGTTCTTTTTAGTGCGAGGGAAGACCGAAGATACAAGCATAATATATACAAAATGAATCATATACGTTCGTGTGACACACGGTTGGTACAGTGTCATTGGGAAGTATGGCGTACCAGGTGAAAATGAGAGTGGTGAGAGACTGGTAGATATGTGTGTTGAGCAAGAGATGGTGATAAGTTCTAGCTTTTTCAAATAGAAAGATAAAAACAAGTATACATGGGTAAGAGTGGCAAATGGAAGAGTAGTAGAAAGGGCATTAATGGATTATGTGTTGATAACTAAAAGAATGTTTGGAAGATTGAAAGACATGCACGTTTTTAGGGGTATGGCTAACGGTATGTCTGATCATTTTTTGGTGGAAGGAAAATTAGTTGTAGCAAAAGAGTGGGGGAATAGAATAGGTGGATGTAAAAGGGAGCTAGTGAGGGTTGAAGAGCTAATAAAACCGGGGGTAAAAAGTAAATATCAAGAAAGATTGAAAATGGCATATGACGAAGTGAAAGTAAGAGAAACTGGTAATTTAGAGGAGGAGTGGAAGTTAGTAAAAGAAAATTTTGTTGGGATTGCAAGTGATGTGTGTGGCAAGAAGGTTGTTGGAGGCAGCATGAGGAAGGGCAGTGAATGGTGGAATATTGGAGTGAAGGTAAAAGTGGAAGAGAAAAAGAGGGCTTTTGAAGAATGGCTGCAGAGTAATGGTGTAGAGAAGTATGAAAAATATAGAGAGAAAAATGTGGAAGTAAAGCACAAGGTAAGTGAGGCAAAGAGGGCAGCTGACCTGAGGTGGGGTCAGGGATTGGGTCATTCATATGAAGAGAATAAGAACTTTTGGAAAGAAGTGAAGAGAGTAAGGAAGGCTGGCTCTAGAATTGAAGAGACAGTGAAAGATGGAAATAGAAGGTTGTTAAAAGGAGAGGAGGCAAGGAAAAGGTGGGCGGAATATTTTGAAAGTTTACTGAATGTTGAGGATAATAGGGAGGCAGATATAATTGCTGTTCCAGGTGTTGAGGTGCTGGTGATGGGAGATGAGAATGAGAGAGAGATTACAAGAGAGGAAGTGAGGAGAGCACTAGATGAAACGAGAGTAGGAAAAGCATCTGGTATGGATGGTGTGAGAGCTGAGATGTTGAAGGAAGGGGGTGTGACTACTTGAATGGTTGGTGAGATTGTTCAATATGTGTTTTATGTTGTCAATGGTACCAGTAAATTGGGTTTGTGCATGTATTGTACCACTATATAAGGGTAAGGGAGATGTGCATGAGTGTTGTAATTCAAGAGGTATTAGTTTGTTGAGTGTAGTTGGAAAAGTGTATGGTAGAGTACTGATTAATAGGATTAAGGATAAAACAGAGAATGCAATCTTAGAAGAACAGGGTGGTTTTATAAGAGGAAGGGGATATATGAATCAGATTTTTACAGTTAGGCAGATATGTGAGAAATATTTAGCAAACGGTAAGGAGGTGTATGTTGTGTTTATGGATCTGGAGAAAGCGTATGATAGAGTTGATAGGGAAGCAATGTGGAATGTCGCCTTGGATTTTTTTTTATATCATCTCCACGGTGATCACTCGAGTTTTGGAAAAATTTCATCTTTACAGATGAAAAAACATTCTACATCAGTGGAAGCACAAACAAGGCATTGCTGGAGGTGACATAATTCCCGCTATGACTTGACAAATATTCAGAAGAGAGCTAAGAATGGAAAAGTTCGTATTAATTTGTGGGGTTGGATGATTATTTGGAAGGTTCACGGGCAATGATTATGTGGATGCCCTGCTTCCCAGAGTGAGAGCCATGGCCATTCCCAATCCACAACCAATCGTTCTAGTGCACGATAATAGCCACAGCCATACCAACACAGTGATTAGAGCATCACCCAGAAATCCAAGGAATAAACTGGCCACCTAAAGCGTGCGACCTGAACCCCATAGAGAACCTATCGGCAAAAATGGTTCGTTATTGGGATGTGGGAGAGCAACGAACATGCTAAGCCATCTAAACAAGAGCGTTTGAATTGTGGGTGTGAAAATTTCACTCTACCATATGCCAGAATCTTGTGAGGAGTATGGATGCATGTCTAAATAAAATTGTAGACACTAATGGTGGATGGACATCACACTAAGGAGCGTTTAGTTTACTTTGTATATATGAAAGATTCTTGGATTAGAATTAACTTTTTCTTCACTTTTCAGCAAATATTTATATTCAGAAAGATAATCAACTGCATTTGGTCACTGTAGCCTAGTTTTTACACTATTCTCCTGGGGTCATATTATAATCTAAATAAACACAACTATGAAATTATGATGTCTCTTATCAACCACCTTTAGTACTAACTGAATATGATTGCTTATTATCGACCACAAACACACACACACACACACACACACATATATATATATATATATATATATATATATATATATATATATATATATATATATATATATATATATATATACAGTATATATATATATATATATATATATATATATATATATATATATATATATATATATATATATATATATATACATATAATGTATATATATATATATATATATATATATATATATATATATATACATACATATAATGTATATATATATATATATATATATATATATATATATATATATATATATATATATATAGAGAGAGAGAGAGAGAGAGAGAGAGAGAGAGAGAGAGAGAGAGAGAGAGAGAGAGAGAGAGAGAGAGAGAACTCCTAGCATATGCTTACGTAAGATTTTTCACTCAGAACATAATAAATGCCAAACTAATCATCGATCCTTTTTGTCAATAAGTTGTTCGCGAGAATTGTATAGCAAATAACACAGCAAATATAAATTAGAATCCTCATAAAAAATAAAACTGGGATCGGATCGTGTGATATTATATTACATTTAAGTTCATATATAATGTTTTGTGCTTCCCCTGCCATCACACACCTTACAGCTCTAACAAGTCGTACTTCCCCCGCCCGTCCTCCTGCCCCTTCCTGGCGTCCTCCCCCAGCCCGTCATCCCCCTCCCGTTCGCTGTCCTCCCTCCTAATTACCCAACTGTTCTACACCTGAAGTTCTGGAATCTATAGATATTGGGGGTGACAGAGGGGAACTTGAGACGATAGGACTATTGCTTTTGACTGTACATATCTAGCGAAATATTCAGCCCCCATTTTATAACCGGTCGCGTACACTAGTATTCAATAGCGCTCAGACGTAAAATAAAAAAATACTAATCTAAGAAAAACAACTATTCAACTGAACACACAATTGGACGCTGTACCCCTATTTTGGTTTAACGACCGAATGTCATGGAATAACTATTTCAACCTTTATCAAGTTTTCAGAACGAGAGATTGCATGCAATAGAAGATTCCACATTGACATCAACTTTCAAGTCCATTCCATTTGTGTCACTGGAATATGCATGAACTCGCTCGAGATAATAAAGTCATAAATTTTCAATTAAAAATACTTTAATTCTAGTTCATCACAAAATATCGGGTACTATATACGATGGTAAAACATGCTTATTATGTTTTTACTGAGTAAAGCAACTATTCTGAGTGGGGATACCTTAACTTGGTGAAATGGTTCGTGTATCTGAACCAAGAACAAATAGTAAATTTGGTGAAAGGGCTTTTAGCTACTGTACGCCTAGACATTATAATAAACTGCCAACTGAAATGAAGGACCTAAAGGGAGCAATTGAATTTAAGAAAAACCTAAAGACATTACTTTTCACAAGATCATATGATTTGGAAGATGCTACAATCAAAGAATTGTATAAGTTATAATGAAAATGTTTCGTTAGATGATTAATATGTACCAGCCCGAGAAGTAGTTCACTCGACTTCAGTGGAGGGTTGGATTTAAACCCAAAACAAGTAAGTATCGCCATGATCAGCAAAGTTGAGCTAGTCAGGGCAATCCTTATTGGGTTGGTTTGGATGTGAGTGATCAGACTAATTTCTCCAGCCATCACCAATCCGTATAGGCCATGAGGTGATGAAAGTGACCAAACCCCAGACATGACTTAGGTTATGTCTGAGGTCTTCGTCCTGCAGGGGTCAAGAAACGGTTGCATTTGTTGTCGTTCATGTGTGTATACAATATATATATATCAAATATATATATATATATATATATATATATATATATATATATATATATATATATATATATATACACACACATATATATATACATATATAATATATATATATAATATATATACTTTACATACATACATACATATATATATATATATATATATATATATATATATATATATATATATACATATATATATATATATATATATATATATATATATATATATATATATATATATATATATATATACTTTACATACATACATACATACATATATATATATATATATATATATATATATATATATATATATATATATATATATACACACACATATATATATACATATATAATATATATATATAATATATATACTTTACATACATACATACATATATATATATATATATATATATATATATATATATATATATATATATATATATATATATATATACTTTACATACATACATACATACATATATATATATATATATATATATATATATATATATATATATATATATATATATATATATATATATATATATATATGCAATTTACTTACATTTCCACCCTTCCACATAATTCTCAATTCCTATGCTTTCCTCTTACACATGCTTGTATCTCCTTGTTCCTGACATTCCTTAGTTCTTCCGTGTAATCAATCATAATAATAAACTCCATCGCTATCCACTGCGTAAATAGTAACTGAAATCAAGACAGAATATATTTTCATATTACGAGCATATATTAAGTTAAGACTTAGTAGAATATCCAGCTTCAAAAAGCTCCTGCTAGCTACGTTAGATTACGTAACAAGTGTAAAGAGTAAATATACTTATCTAATATTCCAACAGATCCTGATCTATCCACCTGAGATATCCAATCTTTTATTTTCCCAATAGAATGAATCAATTTGAAATAACTATAGGAATGGTTACTGACGGAAATTACGGTGAGCCTGTATTCTGAAATGGATAGTATTTTAATATTTTACTAATCTCCGCTGCCTGGTTACTGGATATCAGGGAATTGTTACGTCTGAATATAGGGTGAGAGAAGCAGTGTTTCTGAACGACATATGAGAGAGAAAGTTTTGATAGATATAACTTCTGACATCATTGAAATAAATATCGACCAATGGATTATTTTTTGCCAATCTCTGTACGATTTTCATAAAACCTGGAGAGCAGATTTTAATAAATATATTTGTATATGAGAGATAAACTAAGAAGTCAAATTCTTCCTTCATATGTACTACAATTTAGAACAACCAAAAGAGTAAAGCCCTTTCTCACAAGCAATGACATTATACAGCAAAAAATAAACCTAATCTCTCTTCATTCCCAAGTACCATTACTGCGAGATTCATCGTAAATGTATACTAGAAGACTAACATAATACAAAATACAATTTCAAAGTGGTAGGCAGATGTTCTTTAACGAGGCAGAATTTCTGAAGGCTGACATTTTCATCCAGGTTGGAATGCATGTCAGAGTGGACACAGGAATACATTCTTTTCAAAATGACATATTGGTTAAGCACCCCCCCCCCCCCCCACACACACAAAAAAAAATGTAGTGTAATTATGGATAAGAGTTGCCATGACGCAAAAAACAGATAATGTAATGCAAATATTTTATTAATTCTTATAACTAAATTTATTAACTAAATTTATTATCAATACTTTTTCCATGAGGTCCATTACACTATATAAAAATGGGACGTCTCGGTCAAGTTGTGACGATTCCACCCACTTAAAGCAAGAGAGAAGCAAGATAAGTTAAATGAATAAGAAACTAAAGAAATAATAATTTATCTAACCATCCTAGAAAAGAATAGCAGGAAAGACTAATTACATTAGTTGAGCCTTCAGATTCCAAGTCTTGAAGATATTTCTAAGGTCAATAAATTTCTTCTAATTTATTGAGAACAAGAACACGATACTATCCCTAAGAACACGATACTATCCCTAATTGGTTATATAATATTTCGGAGAAATTGGGTCAAAGGTTACATTTATAGAAATCTATGAAATGATAAAATAAAATATATATCTAAATCTAAATAAATTATGGGTAAAATATGTTGAATAACAACCACTGAAACTTGCCATTTTACATCGGAATCGTAACAAGGGATGGAGACAGTAACAAGGCATTGGTCTAAAAAAAAATTATCTTCAATCTTCATACCATTTTTATCCTTAGAAAACAAACAAAACTTGGAATTCTACTACGAAACAAAAATACAAAATCATCAAAAATATGATATCTTTTTTTGTAACCAAATGACTAAAGAATAATAACAACATCGTAATAAATTTCTTAAGTCATAAAAAACACATAAGATCAGGCCAAAAAAATACAGTATCGAGCAAAGTGAGCCCTGTGCTACGGCCAGAAAAGAAAGAAAAAAAAAGAATGAAGCACCTCGAAATGAAGAAGAATAAAGTTTGCAGCATGATATCACTTGGCTGAAACAAAAGAGAATCATTTAGGCGAGGCGCAAATATTCAGGACGCGAAAAGTAAATCCAGCTTCCTTTGTTCTCAAGGGTCTCACCTTCTCTCATTCCAATAACGAGACTTCATATCACCTTCCAGTAAATTACTCCCTTCCTTGTGTACACAAACACACACGGACACTCCTCCTCCCTTCCCCCCTCTTCACCACCTACTCCACTCCCTCCCCCTTCTCCTCCTACATCATTAGCATCTTATATTACATTTTATCGCCTCCATTTTGAATCTGGCGCTCGTAAAGCAGGCTAATTTTGGATGCCGGAGAAAGGCACCACGGGATGTAATCTGTTTACAAACTGGATGGATGGAAAGGTGTTCTTGTGTATTTCTAAAGCTATGCGGTGCCAAAAAAGAGAAAAATTACGGTCATTTAAGTCTATTTTATTTAAATAAAGTACACATTCAATTTACTTGCTCTCAGTGTGAATATAGGGAATATCTTTTTGAAAATGATATTTGTAAGTGAAACCACGGTAAACAACTATGAGCTCGAGTACCTTGATCGTTTCTTAAATGTCATGTGCAGCTATTTAATATATAAAGGAAAATAAATGTTTTAGAATTGCATATGAATATTTGATTTTTTAAAATTTCCTATAAATATTTAATACAAGAAGGGGACTGAAAGCGCCAACTATCATAACATTAGTAAAAAAGAAATTTTACAGATACTTTGAAGAAAACAACAAAATTTCATATTCAGCTAATATTGACAATTTCATAAACAAATATGTTTACACAGTAAATTCAGTTAAACAAAAGACAATGAATTTAACTCCAGATGAATTGGGTATTGTCAAACCTAAATTATAACTTTTAAAGAAGACAGCCTTAACACAGTCATTTTTGTTGACCAATGCATACCCAAGCTTGTTTTTTTTTTTTTTCGTTTTTTTTTTTTTTAAGCAGTTTTCGGTATCTAACCAGAATATTTTATTTTTTTCCAATTCCCTTTTCTTACAACTGTCACCTCTTCATTGCACCTCCGAAACTCTCCAGCTGGAAAGTGCAACATTATAAATCTTTTATAATGTCAAAAGCAACCAAGTCACTTTCACCCTTAAGTAAGTGGAAATGATAAATTTAATTTCTTTTCAGTGAGAGGGTGGGGATGTGGGCACACTATTCTATTATTCTTTTCTCTTCCTCTTGTTTTCTAAAATTTGAAGTTTTTATAGTTTATGAAAGATTTATTTTAATGTTTCTACTGTCTTTAAAATATCTTATTTTAATTGTTCATTACTTCTCATGTAGTTTATTTATTTCCTAGTTTCCTTTTCCTCACTGGGCCATTTTTCCCTGTTGGAGCCCTCGATTTCAAAGCATCTTGCTTTTCCAACTAGGGTTGTAGCTTACCTAATAATAATAATAATAATAATAATAATAATAATAATAATAATAATAATAATAATCATAACAAAAACCATAACGATAACAATAGCAACAACAACAACAACAACAACAACAATAATAATATTAATAATAATAATAATAACAAAAACAACAACAACAACAACAACAACAACAACAACAATAATAATAATAATAATAATAATAATAATAATAATAATAATAATAATAATAAAAGAGAACTACTACTCAGTCCTTTCCAACACGACAGGGTGTCATTTTTAAATTTTCGGTTACTGGGATGAGCCGTTAAATAGACTCATGGCAGCTACTGTCCCTACTGCTCTTAATAGCACTTTTGGAATTGTGGAAACAACTCATGTCCTGGAATTCACGAATTAGGTCCTGCCCATGATTACGACTTTTTCAAAGCTCTGATCAAGAACACTGCAATTAGCCTAAGCTCTTTTGTACTTCCATGCAATTAGTGACAAGAGATTTACGCTCTTCACATCAAACGAACAATGGGTGCCAGTGTGTGAGTTCGTTTGTAGGCGTTTCATTCAAACTGAGGAAATACAATAGTATAGGATCTGATTTTTTCTTACTTTCTTTTCACTGTTTTAACAAACAATGTTTTCACTGCATCGATAACTGTTGCTGCTTTGATTCTATCGTTAGTTTAACATACACTTACAAATTTGCATTAAAAAACGGCAAATGCCTGGCAACATTTATTCCAGGATTTTTACCGTTTTAAAAAAGGATATATTGACTAAAGGAGTGATATTACGGTCACCAACCCGTAAAATATAAGAACAAAGTATGATGAAATTGCGGTCGCCTGTATTTTACTGAAATACGACTGAGAACAGTATAATTTTACGAAAATTTTCCGATTAAAGTTACGGTTCTTTTTTTAACAGTGTATCGCTCCCTTTCGTTCATTATAAATTTAGCCTAAAATCCTCTCGTCTGAGTGGGATTCGACCTGTAATCGACACATGCAAGAATACATATGCATATGTACATACATATTTCCCCATGTATCTATGCATTATATGAAACAGAAAAAAAAAATCTGAATTTCTGTCCCATTTTTTAAGGGTTAATTCTGGTTGATCTCTGTCCAGGTTTGATGAATTGTTAATAGCAGTATTAAAGGATAAACTGCTGCAGTCCACATTTCACATAAATTAGAAGATTTGCAAAACGCAAAAATGTTTTGAAAACTGAATATGCCGAAGCAATTAGTAATACTGGATTTATTGATGCAAAAGATTTCTAAACTGCATTAAAAGATTTTCGAGTAATCAGGGAAATGTATAGCAGCCATTTTTGTAGAATGGAAAGGATTTTTGTAGAATGGAAAGGTGATAGTAACTTTTGAAATAAATAACCGCAGTTGATAGAAATCAAGAAGAGGAGAGCAGTGGTTTCGGATGGCAAATGACAGTCCATTCATTGAACGATTCAATCAGATTTAACTGTGGTTATATTACTACTACTACTACTACTACTACTACTACTTCTATTTTTTTACTATTACTATTACTATTATTATTATCATTACTTGCTAAACTACAACCCTAGTTGAAAAAGCAGGATGCTATAATTTTAGGGGCTCAAATAGGGAAAATAGCTCAATGAGGAACGAAAAAAGAATAAAAATATTTTAAGAAGAGCAAATACATTAAAACAAATATCTCCTATATGAACTATAAAAACTTGAACAAAACAAGAGGAAGAGAAATAAGAAAGAATAGTGTGCTCAAGTGTACTCTCACGCAAGAGAACCCTAACCCAAGACAGTGGAAGACCATGGTACAGAAGCTATGGCACCAACCAAGAATAGAGAACAATGTACAGAGGCTATGGCACCAACCAAGAATAGAGAACAATGGTTTGATTTTAGAGTGACATATTATTCACCGATATCAAATAAGCATATATCAGCCTTATTTTACAAGATTTTTATACGCATAGTCAGTTCAACAGAAGCATATTTGGTTTTCTTTTTCAAACGTGGATGATAAAGTTTCCTCTCTAATATAAGATGACGTCATTCGCTGTTTATAAATAATTATTGCACAATTTCTCTCCAGTGGGACACAACCACCATTTATGTTATAACAATAATTTTGCGTTGTCATTCTTGTGTGAAAACACTTAAAAAGCCGCCCATGAATGGCAGAGGCAAGAGACAGCGACAATGCCTCTAGGCCTAGAGACTGACTACTGTAATATATCCATATGATCAGTGCCCAAGACCCTATTCACCCAAGCTAGGACCAAGGAGAGCCAGGAAATGACTGTTGATGACTTAACAGGAATACCCATAGGCTTCCCCCAAACACCCCATTCTTAGCTCTAGAGTCTAGAGTATGGTCAGGTGGCAGACACAACAAGAAACTATCGAGTTTGACCGGTACTCGATCTCCCGATCAGCAGAATGACAGGCAGGGATGTTTCCAATAGGCCACCACAACCCTCATTCCAGATAGGGTGGGAAAGATCCCCCATGGTAAATGGCGAGTAAACACGATGATATATTTTTTGTGGAGAGCATTGCCGATCTTCCTTCTAGGCAACCCACATTATTTCATAAAAAGACAGAGTCTCAATTTAGTCATACCTTGGATGAACACCTTATTCAAAATTCATACGAAGGTTTCGTCTTCACGTAAGTGTTGTGCCTTTACAGATAAGACGTGAAGGTCACAGGTAAAAAAATTAAGGATATTGAACAGTCGGACGAAGTGGGCGTTGATCTTTACACTTCATGAAAGCAGTCTAAGTTGATAATAGTTACCAATCAATACTTGTCAAATATTTCATAAGTTAACATTTTAAGCTGGTGAAATTAAACACAAAACTACGTGAAATGTCACCACTTCGTTAAATGAAGACTGACCCTATAAACACGTGTAAAGTTAACGTTCACAATTTGTGTATATTAAGCATCCAAATTTGTGGAAATCATCTGTAAGACCATAAGAAAATTCCTACATAAACCTCTTGAAAGACAGTTAAATAATCATATTAAAAAAACCATCGAAACTTAAATTTTACCATTAGACCAATATAAAATGCTAACTATCTGCCCACGCTATACATCTAAAGTTAACAATTACATCATATAAAAAGTAAACTACCAATTCACGTGAAAAGTTAATCTCACGTCTGTTATTGCATTCCTATATTGTCCAGCACGCAGAAAGGTGAGTTGCCGTATTTTATTGCAACAGAAAATGTAATTTCAATTTTATTTCCGATTAAAAAAAATTACATGAATAAATCTCCCTCTGCAGTTGGGCAAGTGAATGGTCCTTTTTTTGTTCATTGTGAATACTATGTTTTTCAACTTTTTATTTTTTGTTGGGGAGGGGGGTCGCAAACCCTATGCAAAAGCAGGTGATTGGTTGTCTGTGATTATGGAATAGTATTCGTAGGATGATCAGGATTAAAGTACAAATTAATATTTTCAACCCTTCCTACATCTGTCTACCATTTTGAAATTGTATTTTGTATTATGTTAGTCTTCTAGTATACATTTACGATGAATCTCGCAGTAATGGTACTTTGGGAATGAAAGAGATTATATTAATCTTTTGTTGTATGATGTCATTGCTTGCGAGAAAGGGGTTTACTCTTTGGGTTTTTCTAAATTGTCAAGTACATATGAAGGATGAATTTTGACCTAAATTACAACCTTTAAAAAAGACTACCCTGACACGGTCATCTTTGTAGCCCATTGCTCACTCAGCTTGTTTTTTTTTTTTTCGTTTGTTTAATCAATTTTTGGTACCTAACCAGAATATCTTTTTTTCTTCAATTTCTTTTCCTAGCAACTGTCACCTCTTTATTGCACCTTCGAAACTCTCTAGCTTGAAAGAGCAACATTATAAATCTTTTATAATGTCAAAAGCAAACGAGTCACTTTCACCTTTAAGTAAGTGGAAATGATAAAGTTAATTTCTTTTCAGTGTGAGGCTGAGGAAGTGGGCACTATTCTACTTTTTTTCTCTCCCTCTTGTTTTCTAAAATTTGAAGTTTTTATAGCTTATGAAAGATTTATTTTAATGTTTTTACTGTTTTTAAAATAACTTATTTTAATTGTTCATTACTTCTCATGTAGTTTATTTATTTCTTTGTTTCCTTTTCCTCACTGGCCTATTTTTCCCTGTTGGAGCCATTGGGTTTATAGCAACTTGCTTTATAGGACTGTAGCCTAACAATAACAATAACAATAACAATAACAATAATAATAATAATAATAATAATAATAATAATAATAATAATAATAATAATAAAAGAGAACTACTACTCAGTCCTTTCCAACACGACAGGGTGTTATTTTTAAATCTTCGGTTACTGGGATGAGCCGTTAAATAGACTCATGGCAGCTACTGTCCCTAATGCTATTAATAGCACTTTTGGAATTGTGGAAGCAACTCATGTCCTGGAATTCACGAATTAGGTCCTGCCCATGATTACGACTTTTTCAAAGCTCTGATCAAGAACACTGCAATTAGCCGAAGCTCTTTTGTACTTCCATGCAATTAGTGACAAGAGATTTACGCTCTTCACATCAAACGAACAATGGGTGCCAGTGTGTGAGTTCGTTTGTAGGGGTTTCATTCAAACTGAGGAAATACAATAGTATAGGATCTGATTTTTTCTTACTTTCTTTTCACTGTTTTGATGAACAATGTTTTCACTGCATCGATAACTGTTGCTGCTTTGATTATATCGTTACTTTAACATACACTTAAATATTTGCATTTAAAAACGGCAAATGCCTGGCAACATTTATTCCAGGATGTTTACCGTTTTAAAAACGGATATATTGACTAAAGGAGTGATATTACGGTTACCAACCCGTAAAATAGAAAAACAAGTATGATGAAATTGCGGTCGCCTGTATTTTACTGAAATACGACTGAGAACAGTATAATTTTACGGAAAATTTCCGATTAAAGTTACGGTTTTTTAACAGTGTATCGCTCCCTTTCATTCATTATAAATTTAGCCTAAAATCCTTTCGTCTGACTAGGATTCTACCTGTAATCGACACATGCACGAATGCATATGCATATTCATATGTACATACACATTTCCCCCATGTATCTATGCATTATATGAAACAGAAAAAAATCTGAATTTCTGTCCCATTTTTTAAGGGTTAATTCCGGTTGATCTCTGTCCAGGTTTGATGAATTGTTAATAGCAGTATTAAAGGATAAACTGCTGCAGTCCACATTTCACATAAATTAGAAGATTTGCAAAACGCAAAAATGTTTTGAAAACTGAATATGCCGAAGCAATTAGTAATACTGGATTTATTGATGCAAAAGATTTCTAAACTGCATTAAAAGATTTTCGAGTAATCAGGGAAATGTATAGCAGCCATTTTTGTAGAATGGAAAGGATTTTTGTAGAATGGAAAGGTGATAGTAACTTTTGAAATAAATAACCGCAGTTGATAGAAATCAAGAAGAGGAGAGCAGTGGTTTCGGATGGCAAATGCCAGTCCATTCATTGAACGATTCAATCAGATTTAACTGTGGTTATATTATTACTACTACTACTACTACTACTACTATTATTATTATTATTATCATTATCATTATTATTATTATTATTGCTTGCTAAGCTACAACCCTAGTTGAAAAAGCAGGATGCTATAATTTTCGGGGCTCAAATAGGGAAAATAGCTCATCGAGGAACGAAAAAATGAATAAAAATATTTTAAGAAGCGCAAATACATTAAAATAAATATCTCCTATCTAAACTATAAAAACTTGAACAAAACAAGAGGAAGAGAAATAAGAAAGAATAGTGTGCTCGAGTGTACTCTCAGGCAAGAGAACACTAACCCACGACATTGGAAGACCATGGTACAGGGGCTATGGCACTACCCAAGAATAGAAAACAATGGTTCGATTTTAGAATGACATACTATTCACCAATATTAAATAAGCATATATCAGCCTTATTTTACAAGATTTTTATACGCATAGTCAGTTCAACAGAATCAAATTTGGTTTTCTTTTTCAAATGTGGATAATACGTTTCCTCTCTAATATAAGATGACGTCATTCGCTGTTTATAAATAATTATTGCACAATTTCTCCCCAGTGAGACACAACCACCATTTATCTTATAACAATAATTTTGCGTTGTTATTCCGGTATGATAATACTTTAAAGGCCATCCATGAATAGCAGAGGCAAGAGAAAATGACAATGCCCTGGCAGGACAGGGCCTATGCCTTACAGACTGACTACTGTAATATAACCATATGATCAGTGCCCAAGACCCTATTCACCCAAGCTAGGACCAAGGAGAGCCAGAAAATGGCTGTTGATGACTTAACAGGAATACCCATAGGCTTCCCCTAAACACCCTATCCTTAGCTCATAAGGATGGTCAGGAGGCAGACAACAAGAAACTATCGATTTGAGCGGTACTCGATCTCCTGTTCAGCAGAATGACAGGCAGGAATGCTTCCAATAGGCAACCACAACCCTCATTCCAGGTAGGGAGGGAAAGATCTCCTTCCATGGTAAAAGGCGATTAAACACGATGATACAATATTTGCTGAGTGCATTGTTGGGCTTCGTTCCAGACACCCACATTATTTCATATAAAGACCGCGAGTCTCAATTTAGTCATACCTTGGATGAACACCTTATTCAAAATTCATACGAAGGTTTGGTCTTCACGTATGTGTTGTGCCTTTACAGATAAGACGTGAAGGTCACAGGTAAAAAAATGAAAGAAAATGAACAGTCGGACGAAGTGGGCGTTGATCTTTACGCTTCATGAAATCAGGCTATGTTAATAATAGTTACTAATCAATGCTTATGAAATATTTCATAAGTTAACATTTTAAGCTGGTGAAATTAACCAAAAAACTACGTGAAATGTTACCCCTTCGCTAAATGAAGACCGACCATATAAATATGTGGAAAGTTTACGTTCATAATTTGTGCATATTTAGGATCCAAACTTGTGGAAATCATCTGTAAGGCCATGAGAAAATTCCCACATAAACCTCTTGAAAGACAGTTAAATAATTATATAAAAAATAACCATCTAAACTTAAATTTTACGATTAGACCAATATAAATGCTAACTATCTACCAACGCTATACATCCAAAGTTAACAATTACATCACATCAAAAGTAAACTACCAATTCATGTGAAAAGTTAATCTCACGTTTGTTATTGCATTCCTATATTGTTCAGCACGTAGAAAGGTGAATGGCCGTATTTTATTGCAACAGAAAATGTAATTTCAATTTTATTTCCGATTAAAAAAAAATGAGACGAATAAATCTCCCTCTGCAGTTGGGCATTTGAATGACCCTTTTTTCTGTTCACTGCGAATATTGTTTTTATTTTTTTAGGGGGTTGGGGGGGGGGGAGGAAACCCTACAAAAAGCAGGTGATTGGTTATCTGTGATTAGGGAATAGAATTCGTAGGATGAGAAGGATTAAAGTACAAATCAATATTTTCAGTTCTTTCAACGCAGAACACTAACATATATATTTATGTATATATGTATATATGTATATATATATATATATATATATATATATATATATATATATATATATATATATATATATATATATATATATATATATCACACACAAATATTTGTATCAGCAATCGATGAAATAGTAATAACTATAGAACAGATCAGCGTATTTAAATAAAAAAAGAAAAAAAAATACGCACAGCGAATGGTCTCTATGGTAGTAAGTTATGTCTGTGTGCGTGTGTGTATAATATATATTATATATATTATAAATATATTTACATATATATAATATATATACATATGATATATATATATATATATATATATATATATATACACATATATATTGCATATATATACATAATATACAGTATATATAATATATATATATATATATATATATATATATATATATATATATATATATACACACACACACACATATATATATATATATATATATATATATATATATATATATATATATATATATATATATATATATATATATATATATATATATATAGTATATCATCATCCTCCTCATCATCATCATCTCCTCCAGCGCCTACTGACATAAAGGGCCTCGGTTAGATTCTGCCAGTCGTCTTTATCTTGAGGTTTGAAATCAACAATTCTCCATTAATTATCTCCTACCCTACGCTTCTCAGTCCTCAGCCATATATATATATATATATATATATATATATATATATATATATATATATATATATATATATATATATATATATATATATAGATATATATATATATAAACCAATAAGCCATCACATTTCATATTTATCCCTTCACTGGTGAAGAATAGGCGAGACCATTATGCAGTAAAACTTCCTAGATTTTAGACGTTGGATACTTTGATCCGTTAGGTTGTAACTGAAAAGCGAAGTGAAAGCAACTGGTTCAGGACAAGGTCACAAAAATTCAAACAAAATAATACCTGAAAAGACAGGCTTAAGCAGGTTCTGTAAACATCGAGGAGTAGAGCGCGGTATACAATAATGATATATATATATATATATATATATATATATATATATATATATATATATATATATATATATATATATATATATATATATATATATATATACACAAACACAAGTAAAAGTCAAGATCTATAGCACAGTAATAAGACCAGTGTTAATGTATGGATCAGAAACTTGGGCTTTAAGACGGGAAGGGGGTTGAAGAGTATATCTATAGTTCAATAAACATGGATTTGGTCTTTGTACAACTTTTTATGGTGAGGATATGACTGTATTATTAATATAAGACGTTACAGATGCCGTGCAAAATTATACACTTCCAATTTCGTACTGAAATAATACATGGTTCACAGATTTAGAAAAAAAAAAAAAAGTGTTTGAACACGACTGGTGTCTTATTCCTAGATATAAAACACCAACCTCGATTTAATGGCATAAAATCCTATCATAAATTTCATAGCACAAATGGATATAAAATGCTATCAACGATTTAATGGTCTTCCAATAGACATCATCTGTTTACCTCATTTTATTCTCGACGGAAAGGTGGCTCATTTTATGGTGAACGATATTGAAGTTAACAAGATTTAAATATATAGAGTAGGACTGGAGATTGGCCTTGGTATTTTTAGATGGTAATTATAGTTCTAACTCTGTGAAGTTGGGATTTTTATTTATTCATTGCTGGAAATGTGCTCACTTAGAAACAACATTTTGGGTAAATCCGCTGTCGCGGTTTTACAGAAATTGGTGAATCGCTTCAATTATCAGTAAATTAAAAGTATATTGACTTTAGAATCGTTATTCTCATCATAATCATCATCAACATTATCATTATCATTATCATTATTATTATTATTATTTGCTAAGCAAACACCCTAGTTGGAAAAGCAGGATGCTGTAAGCCCAAGATCTCCAACAGGGAAAATAGCGCAGTAGGGAAAGGAAATAAGGAAATAAACTGAAAGAGAATTTCAAGAACAATACTAACATAAAATAAATTTTTAATTAATAATATTCAAAATAACAAGAGGAAGAGAAACAAGATAGAGTAGTGTGCTCGAGTGTAACCTCAAGCAAGAGATCTCTACCCCTAGAAATAGGATTATAAATACTTCATAACTAAGGCATTACTTTATATCATTATTATTCATTCTGAATAAAAAAAAGACCTTTAACTATTATTTTTAACATACAGATAGAAAATATAGATAAAAAACCTCTGTAGCTTTTTGGTCAATTCTGTTTCCATGCTCACAACGAATGATCTACATTATTTATTAATTACGGTTTGGAAGAAAAAAAAAAAAAAAAAAAAAAAAAAAAAAAAAAAAAAAAAAAAACATAAGTTTCTGAAAACGTTGTGATTTTGGGGATTTTTACCATTTCATCCAAACAAATGCTAAACATTTTAACCAGCTTTTCATTCTACCTATTCTTAACGTGATTATTTTCATCAGCAGCTGTGTATGATATATAACATACCGGTATCTAGTTTTCATAAAGTTCCATATTCCTGAAGGTGTTAATGATAGATAATTGTTTTTTTTTTCTTAAGAGGTGGCATTCAGTATCGCAATATATGTGGCGTTACTTATTGAAAACATTTAGAAAAGAAACATCTATCAAGGACTTCATATGCCTTACGAATTTACCTATTGCGTATGAATTAACTTTAGCTTCTCGGATTTATAACAGCTGAAATTACAGTAATAAAATGAATTTCACGGATTATGAAGATCCGTAAAAATTTTCCAAAAGTAAAATCAAATAACCAGTTTTTTTTCCTAAGATCAACATCAATATATATGAAATCTAAATCACCAACTACACATAGCTATAATTGTTGAATAGTCAAATGATGAATTAACGTTAGCTTCTCTGATTCATAATAGCTGAAATTACAGTGATAACACGAATTTCACTGATTATAAAGGAGCTCACCGTTTTCCGATAGTAAGTACACTGAAAGGGTTTTTCTTCCTAACATCTGCATCAAAATTTAAGAAATCTAAATAACTAACTATACATTGCTATAAATATTAAATAATCAAACAAGTAGCAATATGAAAATACCAGGAAATCCTCAAAATGATGTAGGAATCACGTATTAACATTGATATACAAGGTTTCCTAAGACTAATTATAGTTTAACTTTCGTACCTTAGACATAGCAACACATTCTAGCTTGAAATGACTTTTCAATTGTTATCAACTCAATACAGTTAGTACTATTATCATAATCATTACGGGTGCAGGTTTCTGTACTTATAGAATGGACACGTGTATAAATATGCAAAACAAACAAAATATCTTTTCTGACATTGAGTGAAATGCAGGAAACTTTAACCGGCATTTTAATACAGCTCTTGTGATATAGAATATCTTGGATGAAACAGAAAATATTCTAGAAATTATTTATCAACCTGACTTTGTGTAAGTGAATTAGTTACAAGCCCATTTAAAAAAAGCAGAATATTTCAACTAAAAATAATCCATACAATGATATATCATGCAAATTATATTGTATCCTTGTCAAGCTGGTATTCAATCACATTATGTTTGGGTTATCTAATAACGAATTGATATTAGCGGTAAAATATCAGCTGTCAGGTGTTGGTCTCGTAAAGGTTACGGTTTGTATATTTCAACGCGCACGAAATTTCTGCGTAAAGGATTCAGACTGGCGCTCAATATTTTATTTGACGGAGATATTTCTGATAGAACAGTGCCTTTACTTATAGCACAAGATCGTCATTATCAATATATTATTTACTTATAGCACAAGATCGTCATTATCAATATATTATTTACTTATAGCACAAGATCGTCATTATCAATATATTATTTACTTATAGCACAAGATCGTCATTATCAATATATTATTAAGTTTTTGTTGGTTGTGCCTGTTTACAATTATTAAGTTTTTGTTGGTTGTGTTGACAATTATCAAGTTTTTGTGAGTTGTGTTTACAATTATTAAGTTTGTGGGTTGTGTTTACAATTATTAAGTTTTTGTGGGTTGTGTTCACAATTATTAAGTTTTTGTTAATTGTTCTTACATTTCCAATCATACTGTGATCATTGAAATAAATTGAAATCATAAAGGCTGAGATGGTTTTGACATGAGATGTGAAAAGTAATAAGCAGTTAATGATAAAGGGGTGGCTTCAGGCTGTGAGAAGAGGGAGGTGCTGAAAGGGGGTTAAGGTACCGAATGCGGGGGATGAGTAAATACTGAACAAATATTAGGAAATAAAAGGACAAGAACCAAATGAAATATCCAGCAAATTGAAGCAAAATGTGGAAATATAAAGATCTGGTCCAGATAAATTTTGGCGGAAAGTAGACAAATCATGCAATAAATAGTTTGGCCAAATAGTGACACAGGCCAGATAGACTATAAAGAAATTCTACAGAAAATGCACAGAAAAAAGACAGTGCATCAAGGCATATAGTTCCACAAAACATGAGACACCAAATATCAGTAGAAACTGCAGAGGCCAAAAGACAGTGAACTCAAGTCAGACATGCACAGAACACCCAACAGTTTTTGCTGATAGTCTATCATTATAAACTGCACAGAGCTTAAGACAGTGAATTCGGGCAGATAATTCATATAACAGAACGGACACACTCAGGTGAAAGAATGCTGGGAAGAATACTATAGACAAGGTATCAAGGTTGAATATAAATAAAATGTCTACTATCTGTAATGATATTCAAAGTCACGTGGTAAGATATCGCTGCAGTTACTTAAAAGGTGTAACGAAGTTTATTGGAAAAAAAGGAAATAAACCAAGGTAGAAATGATTGGGACAAGGCTCTGGCCGTATATTTTTTTTTTCAAAATATTTAAGAATGAAAAAATGACAAATAGAAAAAAAAATTACTATACATTTAAGGGTGACTCAAAGCAACATGTGATACACGATTACGTTACGAAACAAAACGAAAGAAAATAAGTGAATTTATACATACAAACGACTATTATCATAAAATCAATTATAGAACATCAAATAATTCTTCCTTAAACAGTAGATAAGTTAAACCGGTCCATCATACAATCGACTTTTCGTTAAGAGATAAACGGATATAGTCCATAAGAATTTCATATCTTGTAAGCTACAGAGACTAATTTAATATACTGTACAGGTATATCCATATATATATATATATATATATATATATATATATATATATATATATATATATATATATATATATATATATATATATATATATATATATATATATATATATGTGTGTGTGTGTGTGTCTGTGTGTGTCTGTGTGTGTGATGTGTGTGTGTGTGTGTGTGTGTGTGTGTTTTCATATAATATGAGTGTACAAGATATATCAACTTATTTATATAGAGATCAAATACATTATCATACATATTGTATTTGCATACAAGCCAATGAACAAGATAGGGTCTTTTTTACAGTTTTTTTTCCCATATTTGTGTCAATATATCTTAAGGCATCCCATAATACAAATAAATTTGCAATGTAAATTAACAAACTTTTTAACTTTCACACTCTCCTAAAGGGAAGACTCCTCCCCCTCTCCCTGAGAGAGAGAGAGAGAGAGAGAGAGAGAGAGAGAGAGAGAGAAAGAGAAAGAGAAAGAGAAAGAGAAAGAGAAAGAGAAAGAGAAAGAGAAAGAGAGAGAGAGAGAGAGAGAGAGAGAGAGAGAGAGAGAGAGAGAGAGAGGCTATCAAGAACTGCCCTTAATTCTAGAAAAGTCCCCGGGATATTTCGCCATAAAACGCGTTCACTGACGTTCTGAGCTACGTCCCGGTGGAGTAATTGTAACCCAAAGCCATCGGATGGCGAAAGGTGTTGTCATTTATGTTTGTTTTTACTCTTGTTGTTTTTCTGCAATATACTATTGAAAGTTAAATAGACTGCACTTGGTACGTTACCGAAGGGCATCACGTTGACACGCATTTATAATACCTTT
>NC_090734.1:121781949-121784449 GCF_036898095.1 Palaemon carinicauda
AGAGGTCGTTATGAGAATCCAGACATTAATGTATCAAAAATATATGTCTTATTTGAATATGAAAAACACGTCTAAATGTGCAAAATTTATCATATATATATATATATATGTATATATATACATACATATACATATACACACATAATATATATATATATATATATATATATATATATATATATATATATATATATATATATATATATATATATACATTTACATACTATATATATATATATATATATATATATATATATATATATATATATATATATATATAATATATATATACATATACATACTATATATATATAATATATATATATATAATATATATATACATATACATACTATATATATATAATATATATATATACATATATATACTATATATATACATATATATATATATATATATATATATATATATATATATATATATATATATATATATATATATATATATATATATAGGCTACCCATTCACTCACGATCTGATTGAGAAATCAGATCGTAGTGGGTGGGACTTTGAAATTGTATGGGGGAACACTCACACTGCAATCAGATCTTCATAAACATGTCATTCCAGTTTCAGCGGTAGGGTGGTATAACACCTGTCGCGAAACCTCTCTTTAATAAAGACCTTTGTACCATAGTTTTTTTTTTTTTTTTTTTTTTAACTTTTAAATATATGAGACTTAAAAAAAAGATAGGAAACAAGAAGAGATCTCGGGATAAACGATGGCTAGAAAAAAAAAGAAAGCTGTTTTCTCATTCAAGTTTACACCCCAATGATTGGTACAATTTATCTGCTCAAGAATATGGACACTTATACTGAATTGTTTATTAGAGTAATACTTTATATACAGAAGCATGAGGAAGGCAATAACACCTCAACGAAAGCCTCTCTGTCACACTACAATATCTAACAATAGGACGATCATATGAAGATCTCAAATTCAGTGTGGCAATATCTCCTTGAGGCTTAGGTCCAATTATTCCAGAAACCTGTCAAGCCATATGGACTAAACTAGAAAGGGGAATAAGTGGTGGTAAACTACTAAGTTTTTATTTTTACAAAACAAACAATAGCACCATGCTCTCAAATAACATGGTCAAGTTAAACTTCACGGTACTGTTTTATGTCGGCATAAATAAATGAATGCAAAAGGTGAATTTTTCATGTGGGATTTTGAAACGAACGGATGAATATCTGATGGGGGTGTTATTAAAAAGAAAAAAAAAAAAAAAAAAAAAGAATAGTGGAAAATTAGCCAGAAAGTCTTCCAATACCCTCTGCTGTCTCTCCATCCTCCTCGTCCGAACCTTTTACCTTTTATTGTTTATAGGAGACGAAGTTTTTCAATGAAATACTTAAAAAAACTTGTGTTCAAAATCAGCTTAATAAACAAAATATAATAATCAACTGTAGACTTCCCAGAGCTCGCAGAGTAGTCGAGACTACATTCGGAAGATTGCGAGCAGTTTTCCGAATATTTTCTACTTGAATTAATATGAAATTGAAAAATGAAATGTTTGTTGCACAATTACATACAGCGTCATGATAGAATTCTTAATTATTATGCATCGTTATAACGTGGTGGAAATGGACGACACTCGAGATGTAAAATAGTTCCAGAACTATTTTACTATTTCATTGGTGACGGTGCAGTACAATGGCAATCAGAGATGGTTTTGAAATATATTTCGTATCCGAACATTATAATGATTGTGGTTTTTGGGTTTATTAATATGATTCATCAAACATTTCAAGACATCTTTGTGTACAATTATATTTCATATTGGTATTGTCTTAAAACATTTGGTCAAGGTTTCAATTAACAGGTTCTGTTAATTAAACTTGATAATGCAATGTATACTAATTTCCCTTACTTACTTGTTTACTTGTTTTGGGTTTAAATCCAACCCTCCACTGAAGTCGAGTGGACTACTTCTCGGGCGGGTCCATATTAACCATCTAACGAAACATTTTCATTATAACTTATACAATTCTTTGATTGTGGCATCTTCCAAATCATATGATCTTGTGAAAAGTAATGTCTTTAGTTTCTTCTTAAATTCAATTGCTCCCTTTAGGTCCTTCATTTCAGTTGGCAGTTTATTATAATGTCTAGGCGCACAGTAGCTCATGCACATTAGACCCAGAAGGAAGTACGTGGAGTTTTTGAATCCTTTATAAATGATAGATCATAAAACCACAGAGATGGGTCATACACCTCGTCAGTTCCTGTACCAGATTTCTTGGAGGCCTCAACTTTTTTTTAGTTCCTTTTGAAACACACTGGGCATATTGTTGGCTTCGGGGGGCTTTTCTTCAAGTTTTTCTATTGGAACTTTGTAAGCCTTGTTTTCAGTGTTTCAATCCTAATATATTCTACTCTGCATTCCGAAGACATGGATGACTCTTGTAAAGTTCAATAAATTCGGCCCTCAAAAATGACCCACACAAATATCAGATACTTTCTCTTCCACTTTTAAG
>NC_090734.1:121789449-121808076 GCF_036898095.1 Palaemon carinicauda
CATTTACTTGCGTAAAAAATGGTGCAATAAATCCCAGCAAATAAAATCAGAATCCTAGAAAATAAGGATACACACTCTCTCTCTCTCTCTCTCTCTCTCTCTCTCTCTCTCTCTCTCTCTCTCTCTCTCTCTCTCTCTCTCTCTCTCTCTCTCTCTCTGTTTTTATACAAAGATTTATTATATTATGTAGATGAAAGACCTGAAAGGAATGCTTGTTAATAATACAATACATGTGGTACTAACCTTTATTATTTTTTCCCGACCTGACTGACGTACTACGAGTACACAAACATTCAACGGATATATTACAGCATGTGTATACATTACCTATCAGTATTCATTAATCCATACCTTTTTTATATTCCAATTATTGCACAATATCGAACTAGACAAGTAAAATATTCTTATAATAATACTTTTGTTGGATTAACACAAACTCTCCTTAAAAATGCGTTAAATCCCTATTCATGTTTTCAATCTAAAGGTAATATTAGGCATCATCTACCGTCATGTGTCAAACCTTAGCAACTATTAGCAAAGGTACAATCCCATGTGTAGGAATGTGTGTGAGATCTTAACAGACAATACAATACTCAAATTTAGAAAAAACATTAAAGGTTCCTGGGGTGACAAGAGAGGATCGGATAAGAAATGGGTACATAAGGGGGTCGACAAAGGTGGTGGAAATATCAAAGAAAGTGCAGGAAGGGAGGCTGAGATGGTATGGACACCTGGTGAGGAGAGATGAGGACCACGTTGGGAGACATACTATGGCGATGGAGGTTCAAGGAAAAAGAAGAGGGAGACCTAGAAAGAGATGGAGGGACTGTGTGAGAGGAGACTTACAGGAGAAGGGGATTGATGAGGCAGAAGCGCAGAATAGAAAAAGATGGAAACGGCTCATCCGCAACGGCGACCCCATATAAAAATGGGAACCAGCTGGGAAGAATATTAAGGATTCCTATTATATACATTCTTAATAAAATGGATAAACTTCGCTTTAAATAAAGTTTGTGACATATACATTCAATAAACGTCTTGTTTAATTCTAAACGTTTACCAGGAAATGCAACTAACAGCCATTACAATGAATAAACATTAGTCATTATTGACAATGAGAAACTAAAGGGAGGCTAATATAAAATCCAATACCAGTATTAATTTGGAAAAAAATTTAATAATTATATAAGTATTAATTGGAAAAAATAGAGTATATACATTGTATAATATTCAAACAGAAGGAAAACCTTTCTTCTTTACTTGAATCTTTATTCAGCAGATTTAGATAAAGAGTAGTATAGCGTCTCAAAATAAATGATTAAAAAAAGCACGCAAAATTAGTTCAGATTACTGTACCTTAGATATATTTATTAAATAATATATATGTATATATATATATATATATATATATATATATATATATATATATATATATATATATATATATATATATCTATCTATCTATCTATCTATATATATATATATATATATATATATATATATATATATATATATATATATATATATATATCTATATATATATATATATATATATATATATATATATATATATATATATATATATGGAAAAATATCAGCACAATATCGTGCTCAAATAGAAATAAATTTCTACCTCATACTTGGGATCGAACTCTAGCCCCTTCTAATAAAAGGCCAGGTTGCTTCCAACCATCTCACCAGAAGCCATAAAAAGAAGTCGGAACCTAACTGCTAACCTGCAGTTCAGGATTTACCTGGCGAGACATCAGTCTCTTACCAGCGAGTTTTCCCCGACTTCCCAGAAGGGGCTCGGTTCGATCCCAAGTATGAGGTAGAAATTTATATATATATATATATATATATATATATATATATATATATATATATATATATATATATATTTATATATATATATATATATATATATATATATATATATATAGAGAGAGAGAGAGAGAGAGAGAGAGAGAGAGAGAAAAAAAAATACTCATTTGATGTAGGAAAAAGCTATTTGGGGGCCCCGCGATCCAAGGGCTCATCGAAGACTGCGCACATGGTGCAAGTGCAAAGGGGTCCCTACCTAGAAAGTTCAAGTGTTTGGAGAGTAAAATTGATTTTTGAAAATTAATCATAACAAAAATAAATAATGAAATAAAATAAAATAGAAATAAATAAACTTAACCATAGATGGCAACACTCAACACGCCTTTGTTTACATCAGAACGGTTGTGTTTTCCCGCTAATGGGTGAGTATGGGAGACTCCTCTCCAATTTTCTGTAGTAATTACACGTTATCTAGACTTGCACTGTGACAAATTAACTGAAGTGTTGTTGATAGACATTGATGTGTATGGATAAATGTTTGTTTTCGCCTCTAAATGTTAGGGGAGGTACCTGATAGGGTTACTTGACCAGTAAAGACGCATATTTGGAAAAAATACTATAAGAAAACTTAAAAACGCAAACTGACTTCCGTTTGTAGGTTTTAAACGCACTTTGTCCTGTCTTTAAGTCTTTATCATTCCATTAACAGATCTCTATTACTCTAGAAGTTATTGAGGTCAAAGTGCAAAAATGTTGCAAACCATGCAATTTCTTAGCAAAATGCTAAGGATTTGCTATTTTACTAGTAGTGCTACCACTGTTTACACAGCTATTTTGGTACTGATTTTTCTATTTCAGGGTGTTGACAATTTATCTAGGGAGCAAATGATGTCCACAAAAGCATTGGATTTGGAGAAAATCTGGCTTTCCCGTGCAATTTCAGTATGATTTCTGTTTAAGTAAATTGGAGATCAAGGAGGATGAATTAGTAAAATATTCGTAGCCCAAATCACTAACCTAATCTATGGTAAAAGTTCTGTATATGACTCCTTTCTGGTAAAGTTTTGAATTTTTAGAGGCGCAGCCAGAGGAAAGGGGGCTACAAGGGCCATATCCCCTCAATTGACAGAAAAAAAAAATAATTAAAAAAAATAATAATAATTGATAATGAAAAATTGTATTTGCAGGATTACAGACAGTGGTACATCTTCATTATGGCATCTCATGAACCTGATGTTGAAAAAATAAATAATTAATAATAAAAAAATAATAATTGATAATGAAAAATTTGTATTTGCGGGATTACAGACAGTGATACATACTCATTATGGCATCTCGTGAACCTGATGTTGGACGTTCTTATGCGAGTGGGTCACAGAAAAGTAAGAGGAAAATTCAAGAAGAAGAACAGAAAAAGAAAGATGTAGGAAGCTGCAGAAAGATCACAGACATGCTCACGAAAACAGTTGAATCTGCAGATACGTCAGATCATACAGGAAGCCCTCCCTCCATCATTTCGCAGCCAGGATCTACTTCTTTTGTGTCTCCTCTGAATGTGACGGACATTTCATCCACAGGATTTGTCTTAAAAGATCCTGCCTCATGGCCAAATGTAATCCCAGATTCTCTACGTAATGCTTTCATGGCAGAAAACTTCAGTCAAACTCTGAACATTGACTTTAGGAAATCACCAAGGATTTATGATGATGGAAATCGTCGTTGTTTAAAAAGTCATCTATGTTTGCAAATTCAGAAACTGTGAAAAGATCATGGATGGTATACTCTGAAAGCTGAGGAAAAGTGTATTGTTCAGCATGCAAGCTATTTTCTACCAAAGAAAATGCCTTCACATAGGGGTTCAAGGACTGGAAAAATTCCAAGCGTTTTGAGGAACATGAAAACGGCACCACTCACAGGAGCTGCATTTTAGCCAGTGTATTTCGTGCACAGAAAAAAGGCTTATTGGATTCTCATTTGGAAAATCAAACTGAAAAAGAGCGCACTTATTGGAGAAAAGTTCTAGAAAGAGTTGTTGCTGTTGTAAAATTCTTAGCTCTAAGAGGACTTGCTTTCCGTGGAGAAAATGAGGTTTTTGGTTCGGAAAACAATGGTAATTTCCTAGGGATCATAGAACTGTTAGCACAATTCGATCCATTCTTAACAAATCGTGTTACCGGGCTGATCATCAGCGGTCAAGGAAGAGGAAACGCAATTTTGAAGAGCCAGACAATGAAATTGTATTGCTACCAAGGCAGAGATGTAAGACAGCTACATACAGTGAGCCCTCGCTACTTCGCGGTTCGACCATCGCGGATTCACCACTTCGCGGGTTTTTTCCATAACCCACATATATATACATATCGCGGGTTTTCCGGAAATTTCGAAAATACCGCGATATCTGAAGACCCCAAATACGATATTTCATTACCTGTAATTCCATTAATACTGTAATTGGTAATATCTGCTCTTACTGATTGTTCATTGCATTACATATGACATATAATTCAGTACAGAAAGAAATAAAACACGAAAAGAGAATGTGATCATACGATAATTCAGTATACAGTACATAGTAAAATTAAATCGAACATGAAACGCAAAACCAGATGCAGTCATACCATATTAGAATGGTGTAAGGCTGCTGATGGCTACTACTGTACTACAAATGTAATGGATGTGCATCTTTTCCATGAATCTTTTGTATGTATACGTACGTAGTACTGCATCCAATAATATTCTTTGTTGCAAAAATCACATCTCGAATAAGCGTACGAGAGAGAGAGAGAGAGAGAGAGAGAGAGAGAGAGAGAGAGAGAGAGAGAGAGAGAGAGAGAGAGAGAGAGAGAGAGAGACACATATCCTACAACAAAACAAGCGTAAAATAGCGTACGTAAAGCTGTACTGTATACGTAGGGTACCTTGTACTTTGAATTGGTAACTACTACGTAGCATATAAGACGGATTGTGATTGGTTCAAGCGCTGATAGATGACGAATCAGAACCCAAGTTTTATAATCTAGCCTGTGATTGGTGTTTTGACCGCTTCTCCAACCTGCAGCATCTTTTCACGGCCACTTTGTCTCCCGCCGTATCGCTGTGTAGATGTTGCTAAGTTATTGTGAACTTTAATCTGTGCTGTGCGTGACTGTTTTAAGTTGAACTTTTTGTTGAACTTTCTGTTAAACCCTACTGTACAATGGCTCCCAAGCGTTCTGCTTCTACTAAGGCTGGTAGTGAGCCTAAACGCCACCGAAAGATGATGACGATTGCTGAGAAGGTGACGCTTCTCGATATGTTAAAAGACGGTAGAAGTTACGCTGCCGCAGCCCGCCATTTTGGAGTGAACGAATCCACCGTTCACTATATCAAGAAGGACGAGGCGAACATTAGAAAGACAGCTACCATCACCTTTAGCAGATCAGCGAAGCGAGTCGTTACCACGCGTAATAAAACGATCGTACGCATGGAAGGTGCTTTAGCAGTGTGGATTGCCGACTGCCGGAAAAAAAACATAGCCTTGGATACGAACACCATCCGAACCAAGGCTTTGAGCTTGTATGAGAATTTTGCGGCAAAGGAACCTCAAGACGACGATGGCGACCATGCTGAAGAAGATGATGATGTAGATGAACCTCAACCAGGGACATCCACTGATTCCCAGCGTCAGAAACAACGTTTTTCCGCCAGCAAAGGATTGTTCGCGAAGTTTCAGAAACGCTTCCCCCTGAAAAGCGTTTCCCTGCATGGCGAGGCTGCTTCCGCTGACACTGCCGCTGCTGAAACTTACGCGAACGAGACGTTCAAGAATATTATCGCTGAAGGTGGATACAAGCCGGAACAAGTGTTTAATATGGATGAGACCGGCTTGTTTTAGAAGAGAATGCCGTCGCGAACTTTCCTGTTCAAAGAAGAAGCCAAAGCCTCTGGCTTTACAGCATTCAAGGATGGCGTTACCCTCGTGATGTGTGGCAATGCTTGTGGATTTTTGCTAAAGCCGGGGCTTATTTACAAGTCGAAAAATCCTCGCGCTTTGAAAAATAAAAATAAGAATCTCCTTCCCGTGTACTGGATGCATAATCCAAAAGCATGGATTACGAAGATGCTGACCTCCAACTGGTTCTACCAGTATTTCATCCCGCAAGTCAGTAAATATCTCTTAGAGAAGGGCTTGCCATTCATGATCCTTCTCCTTATGGATAACGCTGGTGGACACGCAACTGACCTGTCACATGAGGGCATTCAGGTTGAGTTCCTGCCACCCAACACCACGTCATTAATTCAACCGATGGACCAGGGGGTTATCAGGGCGTTCAAGGCCCTCTACACGAAGAATACCTTGGCGGACCTTGTTGCGTGTGTGGATGCTGCCCAAGAAGATGAAGATGAAGATTTTAATTTGAAGGCGTATTGGCGGAAGTACACCATAGCCACGTTCCTGCAGAACATTCAGAAGGCACTGCAAGAAATGAAACCTGCAACCGTTAATGCGAGCTGGAAGAGGTTGTGGCCCCAGATTGTTTACAACGACGAGGGATTTACTCCGTCTGAAATCCAACACTCTGCAATACGCAAATCTGTGCAGTTGGCTGCGATAATTGGAGGTGACGGGTTTGGCGACATGACAACTGAAGAGGTCGACGAGTTGTTGAACTGCCATTCCCAGCCGCTAACTGACGCAGACCTAGAAGACCTGACGAAATCGGCCAGTGAAGAAGAGAGCAAAACACAGGAAGAGACCCAAGAAAATGTCGAAGAAATGGGCTTAATATTAGAACGGCTTGCCAAGTTCTGCAACCATGTGAAGGAGGTGAAAGAAATGTCGCAAGAGTGGGACGAGGATATGATTCAGTCAATGCAATTCTGCAACAAGATCGATGACATCATGACTCCCTACAGGTTGCTCTTCGAGCGAAAAAAGAAGCAGCGGCAGCAACTTCCGATCACAATGTTCTTCCAGCCTCGCAAAAAAGACCCAGTTCCTCCTGCTAGTACGCCTTCGGAAGAAATTGAAGAAGTGTTCCGGGAAGAAGTTGAAGAGGTGTCCCAGGAAAAGACACCTCCGTCTGAAGAGACGTAAAATACTATCATTGGCTGCACAGTAGAAGACATAATCAGCTTCATCATCATCATTTCTACTGTGCAGCAAATTCATCGCCATCATCATTCAAGTTTTTCTTCAACTTCTTTCGTGGTGAGTACAGTAACAATCTTTATTTTTTACTTTAATATTCTAACATTTTAATATTTGTGCCTGTTTTAGTTTAGTATGCATTAAGTTAAAGGGAAGGTTTTAAAATTCTGAAGAGTATACATGTTGTAACCTATCATATTTTTTTTGTTTAAAATTTACATTTACGTACGTAAAACAATCTCTCCCTCTCTCTCTCTCCCTCTCTCTCTCTCTCTCTCTCGCTCTCTCTCTCTCTCTCTCTCTCTCTCTCTCTCTCTCTCTCTCGTAAATTGTTTTCTTGCTTTGCTACATACAGTATGTACTGTATGATTTTATATAGATACGGTAAATAATATTTGTAATAACATATTTTCTAAAAGCTTTTACCGTAATATCATTATTTATCACTTTCATCATGCGCGTTAAATGCCTTCTTTGTTTACTGAGCGTGGTTGTTTACTGAGCGTAATTTATGACGCCGTCGTTTCAGGCGGCGTCATAAAGAAAAATATTTCATTTTGAAATCCTAAGGAAAATTAAGTAAAACATTGGTAATAACAAAATCAACATACTATACTGAATAATCAATATAATCAATGCAAAAACTAACCTATACACAGATGTGTAAATACGTTTGTTTCTTCATTATGATCAGAGATAAACGTAAACAAAACATTGGTTGCCATTTTTTATCGTGCTTTTTGGCGTGTTTAGGAAACGCATGATATAAAATCGCCTTTAATATTTGTGCCTGTTTTAGTTTAGGGTACTGTAGTGCATTAAGTGTTCTGTACATTATAGGGTAGTTTGTTAACAGTACTACGCACAAGGGAAGGTTTTAAAAGTCTGAATATACATGTTAAATAAATAGGTAAATATGGTGTCACTACTTCGCGGATTTTCACCTATCGCAGTCGGGTCTGGAACCTATCTACCGCGATAACCGAGGGCTCACTGTACTTCGTCATTCTGGATTCACTGATTACAGAATTGGTGAAAAGAAAAGAAATCTACCAGAATCTCAATGACAAGTTTGGATTTCTGTTCAAAATTACTACTATGCCAAATGCAGAATTGAAAAAAGCTGCATTAAAGTTGCAACAACACCTTTCAGTAGAAGTTCAGGACAAATTTGTTGAAGAAATAGTTCATTTTTCTGGGTATATGAATCAGATGAAAGCTCCACCTGAAAAATGTGCGCCCTCAGCTGCTTTGAAACATTTAAGAAATGCAGGTATCTCAGAAACCTTCCCTAATGTTGACATAGAGTATCGCCTTTACCTAACACTTCCAGCTACTAACTGTGAAGGAGAACGTTAATTTTCTATTTTGAAAAGAGTGAAAAACCAGCTCCGTTCAACAATGAGCCAAGACAAATTGTGTAACCTAGCCTTGTTGACCATTGAGTCTTGATCTAACAAAAAATATTGATTTTCAGAGTATAATTGATGATTTTGCCAATATGAAATCCAGAAAGAAATTTATTTAAGAAGTGCCTGTGAAGTTGATATATGTACATGCATGATTTAATTATAATCACAAAAAGGGACTGTAGAGGTTATGTTAAATACCAAAGGTGTGTATGATGCTATTGCTTTAATAACCTAGGATTCTTCCGTTTCTTTTCTTTAAACATATGATTAGATAAGCGTAATGGTAAATAATAATGAAAATGGAATTATTATGTTAAAGGAGATGGGTGTAAGATGGCAAAGATTTAATTATCTGGAAATACTGTATTTTGAGTTTCCATTCTTGATATGAATGATTCACTGATTATTATAGGCTTAATGGCAAAATGTGATATAAACGGAATGATAACAGTGGCTGTGTTGAATGTAATAGGTGTAGGGTTATAAGTCATTACTTTATCTAACAATTCTTTATTTTCTTGAGTTTATATGATTTGATAGTCTTATGCATGATGCAATGATAACAATAATGGTCAGTGATATATAAAGGGAATGATACTGCTGTAGTGGTTATGCTGAATATAGTAGGTACATGATGTCACTACTTTAATAGCCTAATCTAGTAATACTACGCTGTCTTGAGCTTATTCTCTTTAAAATGCATGATTTAACAAGATAGTTATAATGGCTGTTGGTAAATGGTTTTGGTTGCCTCGATGGACTTTCCCTATTAAATTTAATCTAAATAGCCAGAATGTATTTAATTAGACCTTAAACAGGGTAACACCGACACCCCCCCACCCCACCCCCAAGCTGGAAGGGGTTGCTTCGCTTACCCCTAACTCAAAGCCGCCCCCCCCCCCCCAACCTGAATAGCCTAGGGCCCGGAGACTTCTTAATCCGGCCCTGTTTATAGGAGTTGAAGCCTTTTCCAGAACATCAACTGCAAGAAACTGTAAGAAACTGTTGTTGAATATTTCTTCCCACTTGTCGAAATCTTCCCTCGATTTAGCATGAGTTCATAAGCGCACGAAATCTTGATTTTTCTAGCAAAATAATATCATGGAAGCCACTGCCTTCAAAATCTAGCCACTCGGGATTTCTTGAACACTCCATTAATGACTAAAGTACATGTCACACACTACAAAAACAACTTACTAGGAGGGCTATAGGCTGCAGACTCTATTAATTCGACAGAAGTTACAGTCAGTCAGAACAAGAACAGCTGTACAGGTTCATGTTCACAGGGATGAGGCATCGTAGCTTTTACAACGACGCCTCCAAAGTTTATCTCCTTGTACTATTTTGTCTTTTCTTCCACATCAGGTTTAATACTTCTTTTTTCTTCTTTTCTATATTTGTTTCACTGAATAAAAATAATCCTACTATTTTCTTTAGGTCTTCCTCGTAGTGTTGTTGTAGTTCAATTACTTCCTTCCTTTCTTTTCTATATTCCTGGCAAAACAAAAAATGTATCAAATCTTCCTCCTCATTTTCACAAAAATTACAGTTTACATTCCCCTCATTGTGTCTATTTACAATATTTAGTTTTAACGTATTAGTTCTTGCTCTAAAAAATATCACTGAAGCAAATGTATTGTCATAAAGTAACTTCTTTAATTTCTTTCTTCCACGATCTATATATTTCTAAGCTCACTTTACTTTCAATTACTTCTTTTCACTTTTCAGTATCCCACGTTCTGGTTTCCGAATTTATTTCTGCCTTGCTGATTCTTCTTATCTGTCTTATGCCTAAACTTAATTCTTCCAAATACTTTGCAGGTTGTTTCCACCATCTTCCTTCTTTTTCTTGAATATCCTGGATAATCATTTTCAGCATTTCCTTCTTTCTATTCAGGGTACGATTTAAATACTGCAGCTTCCCATCCATCACCCTTGCTTTCATAGAAGATGCACCTATCTCCCCTCTTAGAGTAGTATTAGCTGTGATTTTAGAGGCACCTAAAATCTTCCTGAATACCCCATTCTCTAATCTTTGTAGTTTGTCTATTTCAGTTTCTGTTAGAATTATAATACTTGTTCCATACAAAATTGTTGATAAAGCAATACTTTTCCAGAACGTTTTTCCTATCATTACTTTATTGCAACTTTTCTCTATAACTGAATATGTTAGATTAGCTAATTATTGTGCCTTTTCTATCATTACCCTTTTCTGAGTTTTAAATATAGCCTATTCCTATTATTGTCTAGCTTTATTCCTAAGTATGTTAAACTTTCTACTACTTTGATTCCCTCTATGTTATATGGCTTTTCTTTCATATTGTAAATCATAATATTACTCTTTTCTTTATTAATTTCTAACCCACATTTTTTACCAGTTTCTACTAATATCTGGATGTTACGCTTTGCATTATGTATATCCTGTGCAGTTATTAAGGTGTAAGGACACCGATCCCTTCGTCGTCCAGAAAACCGACAAATTACTTATTTATTTGAATTCTCTTTTCGCCACACTGTGGTTTCCCATGTATATATATTCCGCTCTACCAGAGCTACATTTTAACATATGTATCATTTCATAACATGTTTCTGTTAACCCATAATTCATATATTTGTAAGTGTAAGAAAACATATATTTTGGCGGGCACTTCATCCTACCTTTCCGTCCGCACCTTGTAATATACTCCCATGCACATTCGAATAAAGTATCAGTTGATCTTGGTGACGCTTGTCTCACTGCCCTTACAACTGGTGACCCCGGAGTTGAAAGTAGCATCAGCGGTTTTGGCTTTGCCATTAACGGACTTATTATGGCCGTGCTACCTTCTCCATACTCCGTTACCTTAGGCACGAGCCTGCCTTTGGTTTTCCCACACTTCGGTGAACATAAGGCAGTAGGATGAGCTTAACCGACATATCAACTTCTCACCTCTTCGCCGACTCGTCGTCTGGCCACGATGGACGAAGCAACACGCCCATCGCACCCAACCGCCTCGCCTCCACGCCCAAAGTCAAACTGCCGCCCTTTTCTCAACACAACACCGCTTCCTGGTTCCTGAGAGCGGACGTACTCTTCCGCGTCGCTAGACTCAGCGACTCCTGCGCCAAGGCTGACATCGTTCTCATCTCCATACCTGAAGAGGTATTCGACAAGATTTCCCCATGGCTCGACGCTCAGGCCGGCCAAGTTTCATACGACGACCTGAGAACGAAAATCATCGGTATCTACTCCCTCTCCGTCTCAGCAAGGGCACAGAAAGTACTGGACTTCGCCGGCAAGCCCATGGGTGACACCTCTCCTGTCGAGGCGTGGGACGAGCTAACCGGCCTGCTTATGCTCCCCGAAACAGACAGCAACGGCCGACGACGTGAGATTAGTTTATTTCGCGAAATCTTTCTTCGACGCCTACCACAGGACGTACGGGCCCAATTGACAGACGCCGACACGCTCCCGATGAACGAACTCCTGTCGAAGGCTCAGAAGCTCCACGAGGCCTCCAAAGCATCTCGCCTCGGAGCATCATCGTCAACACCGCCTCCGTTCTCCTCCTTCAGCAGCTGCTCTTCCATAGACTCCTCGGCAATGGCCCTTGAGGACGACGAGATCAACATTCTATCAAGAAAGAAACCACCGCAACCGACGCGACCGAACCCTAGGCCTAACCCAGCATGCTGCTTCTACCACCAACAGTTCGGCAGTGCCGCCAAGAAATGTAGAGCACCATGCAGTTTCCCTAGAAGACGACGCCATAAGCATCCACCTGCCACCATCGCAGCCGCAGTTAACCAAAACAAGAATGGTTTCTATATCCTCGATACCATTTCCAACCGTAGACTCATGGTGGACACCGGCACAATGCAGTCAACGTTCCCTCCTTCAAAGTCTGACCTAGACCGTGGTCCCGACAAAAACGCTCCCTCACTCATCGCCGCCAACGGATCTCCCATACGGTGCTATGGGATCAAGACCCTCAAGATATCTATCATGGGCCGTCCGTATTCTTGGTCCTTCGCTATCGCCGACGTCAATCGCCCCCTCCTCGGTGCGGATTTCCTCGCCCACCATGGACTCCTCGTCGATGTCGCTAACAGACGTCTCATCGACACGGGAACCTGCCAGTCCCGCGCCCTAGAACACGGCCCTGCAACAATATCCGTATCCGCCGCAACGACGCACCCCTACGCCGGCCTCCTACGAGAATTTCCCGAGGTTTTCAAGCCCGAGCTCCGACACTCGCCAGGTTCCCCGTCCAAGCATGGTATCTACCACCACATCACAACGACAGGACCTCCCACTCACGCCAAATTCCGCCGCCTCCCGCCCCAGAAACTGAAGGATGCCAAACGCGCTTTCGAGGACATGGAACGCATGGGTATCTGTAAAAAAGCATCGAGCCCCTAGGCATCACCCCTGCACATGGTTAAAAAGCCGGATGGGTCCTGGAGACCTTGCGGCGACTACAGGCGCCTCAACCTCATCACAACACCCGATCATTACCCGCTGCCCAACATGCAGGACCTAACGAACGCGTTGCACGGCGCAAAGTATTTTACCAAGATGGACCTCCTCAAGTCTTATTTCCAGGTCCCCGTATTCCCGGAAGACATCCCGAAAACTGCCATTGTAACACCGTTCGGATCCTACACCTTCGCATACTCAACCTTCGGTCTACGCAACGCCGGGGCGACCTTCCAACGACTAATGGATAACATTCTGGGTGACCTACCTTTCTGCGTCTGCTACGTCGACGACATCCTGATATTCTCGAAAACCAAGGAGGAACACCAGGGGCACGTCCGCACCGTCCTCAATCGCCTACAGGAGAACAGCCTAGTCGTACGCTTCGACAAATGCACGTTCAGTGCGGAGGGAGTGGATTTCCTTGGTCACCGCGTATCCTCGCGCGGGGTAAAACCCATGACAACCAAGGTCGACGCCATCAGGAAGTTCCCAATGCCTACGACCATCCGCCAACTTCAGGAGTTCCTGGGAATGGTCAATTACTACAGGCGCTTCATCCCCAACATCGCACAAACCCTGTCACCCCTCGACGACGTCCTGAAAGGAAAAGCAAAAAAACTCGAGTGGGGTTTGCCCCAGCAACAGGCATTCGCTCGGACGAAGGATGCCCTTGCGAATGCCACCACCCTGGCTCATTTCGACGACAACGCGCCCCTGCGACTAACGACCGACGCCAGCAACGTCGCCTGTGGGGCTGTGCTTGAGCAACTTGTCGATGGTTCTCCTCGACCGCTGGCATTCCTCAGCAAGAAATTGAAACCCGCCGAAACAAGATACAGCACCTTCGATAGGGAAATCCTCGCCATCTACCTCGCCGTCCGCCACTTCAGGCACATCTTGGAGGGTACCCCCTTCACAATCGCGACGAACCATCAACCCCTCGTACACGCCTTCACAAAATCGACGGGCGCATGGTCCTCCCGACAACAACGTCATCTCGCATCAATCGCCGAATTCGGGTGCACCATACGTTACGTCCCAGGAAAGAAAAACCCAGTCGCGGACGCCCTTTCAAGGATTGAAATTGACGCGATCCACCTGGGAATCGACTACGCCAATCTCGCAACCGAACAATGCACCGACCGAGAAGCACAGGATCACCTAACGGGGCCATCCGCGCTCAAGATAAGTGCGATTCCCCTCGGACCAGCAGGAGTAACTATTCTTTGCGACACCAGCACGGGCCGCCCACGTCCCTGGGTACCAGCCTCCTGCAGAAGGAAAATATTCGATATCATCCATGGACTTTCACACCCCTCAGGACGCACCACCGCTCGCCTTCTGTCTGAAAAGTTTGTCTGGCCAGGGATAAAAAAGGACGCCCGGGAATGGGCGAAGTCATGCATCAACTGCCAGTCAAGCAAGGTCAGCCGTCACACCGAATCGGGGGTAGGCGATTTTCCCCAGCCAAAAAGACGTTTCAGCCATATACACATCGACGTCGTGGGACCATTGCCCCCTTCTGGATCTGCTCGCTACCTACTTACGATCATCGATCGCTCCACGAGGTGGTTGGAGGCATCGCCGATGACCGAAGCTACGACTCAAGCATGTGCCGAAGCCCTCCTGTCAAGCTGGGTGAGCAGGTTTGGCGTTCCTGACGACATCACGACTGACAGAGGCCCCGCTTTCCTCTCAGAAATATGGCTCGCTTTGGCGAACCTGATGGGGACGACGCTCCACAGCACCACGGCATACAACCCCGCGGCAAACGGCATGGTCGAAAGAACTCACCGCGCCCTCAAGGCGTCCCTGATGGCGAGCTGCACTGACGGGGACTGGAAATCACGACTTCCTTGGGTACTCCTCGGCCTTCGCACCGCCCCTCGCGCCGACGGCGAACCTTCGCCCGCCGAAAAGGTCCACAGGGAAGCGCTCGCAGTTCCTGGCGAATTCTTTCCCTCATCAACCGACGACACGCAGCTGGATCACCTAAGGGACATCGCCAGGAAGTTCAGGCCGTGTCTCAAAACTTACCAGGACAGAACCAAGCACTTCAAGCCAAAAAACCTGGATGACTGCAGGTACGTTTTCGTCCGTGTCGACGCTCATCGACAACCACTGACTAGACCTTATCGAGGTCCCTACCGGGTAATTAAAAAGACAACGAAAGCCTTCCTTCTCGACGTCCATGGCCAAGAGGACTGGGTCTCAATAGACCACGTGAAACCAGCGTTTCTCGAAGGAAGCGACACCGCCTCCGCCGGACCTGGCAGATCCAGAGTTCCGCCTCAAAACAAACCGCCCAACGAAAGAAAAATCATCAAACGACGACAAGAGGAAGAGATCCTTACACCGACCGCCAGCGCGCCCCTCCGTTCAAAAACAAGAGGAACCCTCCGACGCCCGAAAAGATACGAAGATTGATCATCAGCCCTCTACGCCGCCCGATGTCTTGGGGGGGGGGGGGGGGAGTACTTGTAAGGACACCGATCCCTTCGTCGTCCAGAAAACCGACAAATTACTTATTTATTTGAATTCTCTTTTCGCCACACTGTGGTTTCCCATGTATATATATTCCGCTCTACCAGAGCTACATTTTAACATATGTATCATTTCATAACATGTTTCTGTTAACCCATAATTCATATATTTGTAAGTGTAAGAAAACACATATATTTTGGCGGGCACTTCAATCTGATTTGGCGCCAGCGTCCTCCTACCTTTCCGTCCGCACCTTGTAATATACTCCCGTGCACATTCGAATAAAGTATCAGTTGATCTTGGTGACGCTTGTCTCACTGTCCTTACAAAGGCATCATCTGCAAAAAATAATGCTTCTACCTTTATTAATTGATTTCTGAAACCGTTTCCTTCCTCTTCTATTTTCTTCATGACAATATACGTAATTAGCAGTTTGTTTACATTGAGCAATGGTGCCATATACCTTGCATACTCAGATCCTCGGTACTTTTTTTATAATAATCAGCGCCAGCGTCAATGCTAGCTGTTACAGCATAGTTGATACATATATTCTGTATGCATCTATAATAACTAATAAATTTACCAATATTATAACGTATTATATAAGATTAATATTTTCAAAACTGATGCTTTTGCAAGAATTAAGAAAAGATTGTAGGTGGTAACACTAAGAAGGGCGGAGTCTCACGACGTCACCGCTCCAAAACACGATCTGATTGGTTTTAATATTTCACTCTTTTTCCATATTCCTCTGTCTTTCCTTCTATTCATTCCTCTAGTGTTTGTTCATTTCCTCTATACACACATTGCTTTTACCAATATGTAACAATCTATCAATATGCTTTTACTATAAAGTCTCTCTCGCATAAATTCTCATTTTATCAAATATCTTTCTTTTCAATCGGTCTGTGTGTGTATAACAATGAACAAGTCAGATATCATCTTCATGATCAAACTTTCTTATGTTTACTTTCTATGTATCTCAATTCATTCAATGAATGCGTAGATATACTGTAATGCAAGGCATTGCCTTTATTACCTATACAGTTGCGTATTCTATACAGCGTACACATGCTCTTGTATATGTGACTACATAATCATGTAGAACTTACTTACTTGGTATACTTGGTCGAATTTAGAGGGTCTTCCTCACAGCTGTGGTGGTCCACCGCTGACGCCAGTCCGTAAGTCCTTCTTCATGATGGTGATCTGGTCTGGCAAAGAGTTTGAGGCTGCCCTGCAGCACGCTGTGTAGCCTGGCACAGAGTTTGAGGCTGCCCTGCAGCACGCTGTGTAGCCTGGCACAGGAGGCTCATCTGGCAGCGTCTGCAGGAAGGTGTCAAGTGCTTTCTTAAATTAGGCGACTGAGCAGCCTGTGGTGTCTCTGACATTTCTCGGCAGTGTATTAAACAGTCTGGGGCCGTTGTGGGTGAGGCTGGAGGCAAGGAGGATTTTTATCCTCCCTGTTGTCCTGGAGGAGAGGCTTTGTCTTACACATGAGCGCCCAGAACGCTCACTTTCACGTGCCCTCAGTAAGTCAGGGGTAGGGTCAGGCACCTGCCTCTCCAAGATTTTCCAGGTGTATATTATTCTATATCTCTCTCTTCTTCTCTGTTGAGAGTAGAGTCCCAGCTTTTGCAGGCGCTGCCAATAGTTGAGCTCCCTCATTCCTTTAATTGATTTTGTGAAACTCCTCTGGACTGACTCATCTCCTGTATGTCCCCCTGTTTATGGGGAGACCACAGCTGGCTGCAGTAGTCAAGGATTGGCTGAATGAGGGTCTTCCACAGTGTCAGCATGACCTCTTGCTCCCTTGAATGGAAGGTACGCAGAACCCAGCTAACCATGCGCCTGGCCCTAGTGGCGGTGTCCTTGATGTGCTGCTGGAAGGTGGCATCATTGTCCATGAGGACGCCAAGGCACTTGACTGCATTGCTTGGTGGGATTGGCTGCTGTGTTTTTGTCAGTAACTCGGTGGAGTGGATAAGTTCAGTATTGGGCCACAGTCTCATTATTTCAAATTTATCCTCATTGAATTACATGTTGTTTGTGTCAGCCCAGTGGAAGACCCTCTGGATGTTTGCCTGCAGCTGGACAACATCCTCAGACGTACTGATCCTGTGGCTTAGGGTAGTGTCGTCAGCAAAGGAGGACAGGAAGGAGCCCGTGACTGTCTTTTTAATGTCGGCCATCAGGACCAGGAAGAGTAGGGGCCAAGAACAGACCCTTGGGGGACTCCGCTGCTGACTTTCTCAGGCTGTGACTTGTGGCCGTCAACAGCTACTGCCTGAGTCCTGTTGGTAAGGAAGCTGTGCAGCCACACACCCAGCTTCCCTGCTATCCCCATGGCCCTCAGCTTGTGGAGAAGGATGCCGTGGTCCACTCGGTCGAAGGCCTTAGCAAAGTCTAAGTAGACCACGTCTACATTTTTGCCTTCAGCAAGGCCCTGGAGCAGCCACTCATAGTGGGCCAAGAGGTTGGAGAGACAAGACCTTCCTTTACGAAAGCCATGCTGAGAGTTACTCATCAAGCTGTTTTCTTCAAGGTGGATAATGATCTTGTTTCTTAATATTTTCTCAAATACTTTGAAAAGTGGGAGGTGAGGGCCACTGGCCTGTAGTTTTTGGCCTGGCTTCTATCTCCCCCTTTGTGGATTGGGGTGATGATGGCCTCTTTTAATATTGATGGTATAATGCCAGTGTCCAGGGAGCAGCGCCAGAATTTGTAGAGAGGGAGCGCCAGAGCTTCCTTGCATCTTAGTAAAAGGATGGATGGCACACCATCTGGTCCAGCAGCAGAGTTGATTTTTAGTTCACTGATCGCTTCCTGTACATCAGTTATGGTGAAAAGGATGTTCACAAGAGTCAAGTGATGTTGGGTGTGCACCTTAAAGAACTCAGCAGGTTCGAGAACAATCTTGGCAGGTGTAGGATGCGAGAAGACTCTGGTATACTGCTGGGAGAGAATCTGGCATGTTTCCTCAGGGATGTTTGACATCATCCCATTTCCTGCCTGAAGTGGTCCAACCTTGACTTGCGTTTTCGAGAATTTCTTGCAGTACTTAAAGAAAAATTTAGGGATGGCCTTGATGTTGCACACTGCCTGCGTTTCTTCCCAGTCACGTTGCTTCTCGTGTGAATCCTTGAGTTCATTTTCTATATGCGAGATCTTAGCTTGCAGAGAGTTTTTCCAGGTGTCACTCTTTGTTGTTTGCATTTGTCTATTCAAGTTCGCCCGTCGCCTCATAAGCACTTTTCTGTCCCTTGGTATGTGACTACTTCTGGTGGCTGGCAGTTTTCTTGTTGGCACATTAC
>NC_090734.1:121808576-121823576 GCF_036898095.1 Palaemon carinicauda
TTCAGTACAGAAAGAAATAAAACACGAAAAGAGAATGTGATCATACGATAATTCAGTATACAGTACATAGTAAAATTAAATCGAACATGAAACGCAAAACCAGATGCAGTCATACCATATTAGAATGGTGTAAGGCTGCTGATGGCTACTACTGTACTACAAATGTAATGGATGTGCATCTTTTCCATGAATCTTTTGTATGTATACGTACGTAGTACTGCATCCAATAATATTCTTTGTTGCAAAAAATCACATCTCGAATAAGCGTACGAGAGAGAGAGAGAGAGAGAGAGAGAGAGAGAGAGAGAGAGAGAGAGAGAGAGGAGAGAGAGAGAGAGAGAGGAGAGAGAGAGAGAGACACATATCCTACAACAAAACAAGCGTAAAATAGCGTACGTAAAGCTGTACTGTATACGTAGGGTACCTTGTACTTTGAATTGGTAACTACTACGTAGCATATAAGACGGATTGTGATTGGTTCAAGCGCTGATAGATGACGAATCAGAACCCAAGTTTTATAATCTAGCCTGTGATTGGTGTTTTTGACCGCTTCTCCAACCTGCAGCATCTTTTCACGGCCACTTTGTCTCCCGCCGTATCGCTGTGTAGATGTTGCTAAGTTATTGTGAACTTTAATCTGTGCTGTGCGTGACTGTTTTAAGTTGAACTTTTTGTTGAACTTTCTGTTAAACCCTACTGTACAATGGCTCCCAAGCGTTCTGCTTCTACTAAGGCTGGTAGTGAGCCTAAACGCCACCGAAAGATGATGACGATTGCTGAGAAGGTGACGCTTCTCGATATGTTAAAAGACGGTAGAAGTTACGCTGCCGCAGCCCGCCATTTTGGAGTGAACGAATCCACCGTTCACTATATCAAGAAGGACGAGGCGAACATTAGAAAGACAGCTACCATCACCTTTAGCAGATCAGCGAAGCGAGTCGTTACCACGCGTAATAAAACGATCGTACGCATGGAAGGTGCTTTAGCAGTGTGGATTGCCGACTGCCGGAAAAAAAACATAGCCTTGGATACGAACACCATCCGAACCAAGGCTTTGAGCTTGTATGAGAATTTTGCGGCAAAGGAACCTCAAGACGACGATGGCGACCATGCTGAAGAAGATGATGATGTAGATGAACCTCAACCAGGGACATCCACTGATTCCCAGCGTCAGAAACAACGTTTTTCCGCCAGCAAAGGATTGTTCGCGAAGTTTCAGAAACGCTTCCCCCTGAAAAGCGTTTCCCTGCATGGCGAGGCTGCTTCCGCTGACACTGCCGCTGCTGAAACTTACGCGAACGAGACGTTCAAGAATATTATCGCTGAAGGTGGATACAAGCCGGAACAAGTGTTTTAATATGGATGAGACCGGCTTGTTTTAGAAGAGAATGCCGTCGCGAACTTTCCTGTTCAAAGAAGAAGCCAAAGCCTCTGGCTTTACAGCATTCAAGGATGGCGTTACCCTCGTGATGTGTGGCAATGCTTGTGGATTTTTGCTAAAGCCGGGGCTTATTTACAAGTCGAAAAATCCTCGCGCTTTGAAAAATAAAAATAAGAATCTCCTTCCCGTGTACTGGATGCATAATCCAAAAGCATGGATTACGAAGATGCTGACCTCCAACTGGTTCTACCAGTATTTCATCCCGCAAGTCAGTAAATATCTCTTAGAGAAGGGCTTGCCATTCATGATCCTTCTCCTTATGGATAACGCTGGTGGACACGCAACTGACCTGTCACATGAGGGCATTCAGGTTGAGTTCCTGCCACCCAACACCACGTCATTAATTCAACCGATGGACCAGGGGTTATCAGGGCGTTCAAGGCCCTCTACACGAAGAATACCTTGGCGGACCTTGTTGCGTGTGTGGATGCTGCCCAAGAAGATGAAGATGAAGATTTTAATTTGAAGGCGTATTGGCGGAAGTACACCATAGCCACGTTCCTGCAGAACATTCAGAAGGCACTGCAAGAAATGAAACCTGCAACCGTTAATGCGAGCTGGAAGAGGTTGTGGCCCCAGATTGTTTACAACGACGAGGGATTTACTCCGTCTGAAATCCAACACTCTGCAATACGCAAATCTGTGCAGTTGGCTGCGATAATTGGAGGTGACGGGTTTGGCGACATGACAACTGAAGAGGTCGACGAGTTGTTGAACTGCCATTCCCAGCCGCTAACTGACGCAGACCTAGAAGACCTGACGAAATCGGCCAGTGAAGAAGAGAGCAAAACACAGGAAGAGACCCAAGAAAATGTCGAAGAAATGGGCTTAATATTAGAACGGCTTGCCAAGTTCTGCAACCATGTGAAGGAGGTGAAAGAAATGTCGCAAGAGTGGGACGAGGATATGATTCAGTCAATGCAATTCTGCAACAAGATCGATGACATCATGACTCCCTACAGGTTGCTCTTCGAGCGAAAAAAGAAGCAGCGGCAGCAACTTCCGATCACAATGTTCTTCCAGCCTCGCAAAAAAGACCCAGTTCCTCCTGCTAGTACGCCTTCGGAAGAAATTGAAGAAGTGTTCCGGGAAGAAGTTGAAGAGGTGTCCCAGGAAAAGACACCTCCGTCTGAAGAGACGTAAAATACTATCATTGGCTGCACAGTAGAAGACATAATCAGCTTCATCATCATCATTTCTACTGTGCAGCAAATTCATCGCCATCATCATTCAAGTTTTTCTTCAACTTCTTTCGTGGTGAGTACAGTAACAATCTTTATTTTTTTACTTTAATATTCTAACATTTTAATATTTGTGCCTGTTTTAGTTTAGTATGCATTAAGTTAAAGGGAAGGTTTTAAAATTCTGAAGAGTATACATGTTGTAACCTATCATATTTTTTTTGTTTAAAATTTACATTTACGTACGTAAAACAATCTCTCCCTCTCTCTCTCTCCCTCTCTCTCTCTCTCTCTCTCTCGCTCTCTCTCTCTCTCTCTCTCTCTCTCTCTCTCTCTCTCTCTCTCGTAAATTGTTTTCTTGCTTTGCTACATACAGTATGTACTGTATGATTTTATATAGATACGGTAAATAATATTTGTAATAACATATTTTCTAAAAGCTTTTACCGTAATATCATTATTTATCACTTTCATCATGCGCGTTAAATGCCTTCTTTGTTTACTGAGCGTGGTTGTTTACTGAGCGTAATTTATGACGCCGTCGTTTCAGGCGGCGTCATAAAGAAAAATATTTCATTTTGAAATCCTAAGGAAAATTAAGTAAAACATTGGTAATAACAAAATCAACATACTATACTGAATAATCAATATAATCAATGCAAAAACTAACCTATACACAGATGTGTAAATACGTTTGTTTCTTCATTATGATCAGAGATAAACGTAAACAAAACATTGGTTGCCATTTTTTATCGTGCTTTTTGGCGTGTTTAGGAAACGCATGATATAAAATCGCCTTTAATATTTGTGCCTGTTTTAGTTTAGGGTACTGTAGTGCATTAAGTGTTCTGTACATTATAGGGTAGTTTGTTAACAGTACTACGCACAAGGGAAGGTTTTAAAAGTCTGAATATACATGTTAAATAAATAGGTAAATATGGTGTCACTACTTCGCGGATTTTCACCTATCGCAGTCGGGTCTGGAACCTATCTACCGCGATAACCGAGGGCTCACTGTACTTCGTCATTCTGGATTCACTGATTACAGAATTGGTGAAAAGAAAAGAAATCTACCAGAATCTCAATGACAAGTTTGGATTTCTGTTCAAAATTACTACTATGCCAAATGCAGAATTGAAAAAAGCTGCATTAAAGTTGCAACAACACCTTTCAGTAGAAGTTCAGGACAAATTTGTTGAAGAAATAGTTCATTTTTCTGGGTATATGAATCAGATGAAAGCTCCACCTGAAAAATGTGCGCCCTCAGCTGCTTTGAAACATTTAAGAAATGCAGGTATCTCAGAAACCTTCCCTAATGTTGACATAGAGTATCGCCTTTACCTAACACTTCCAGCTACTAACTGTGAAGGAGAACGTTAATTTTCTATTTTGAAAAGAGTGAAAAACCAGCTCCGTTCAACAATGAGCCAAGACAAATTGTGTAACCTAGCCTTGTTGACCATTGAGTCTTGATCTAACAAAAAATATTGATTTTCAGAGTATAATTGATGATTTTGCCAATATGAAATCCAGAAAGAAATTTATTTAAGAAGTGCCTGTGAAGTTGATATATGTACATGCATGATTTAATTATAATCACAAAAAGGGACTGTAGAGGTTATGTTAAATACCAAAGGTGTGTATGATGCTATTGCTTTAATAACCTAGGATTCTTCCGTTTCTTTTCTTTAAACATATGATTAGATAAGCGTAATGGTAAATAATAATGAAAATGGAATTATTATGTTAAAGGAGATGGGTGTAAGATGGCAAAGATTTAATTATCTGGAAATACTGTATTTTGAGTTTCCATTCTTGATATGAATGATTCACTGATTATTATAGGCTTAATGGCAAAATGTGATATAAACGGAATGATAACAGTGGCTGTGTTGAATGTAATAGGTGTAGGGTTATAAGTCATTACTTTATCTAACAATTCTTTATTTTCTTGAGTTTATATGATTTGATAGTCTTATGCATGATGCAATGATAACAATAATGGTCAGTGATATATAAAGGGAATGATACTGCTGTAGTGGTTATGCTGAATATAGTAGGTACATGATGTCACTACTTTAATAGCCTAATCTAGTAATACTACGCTGTCTTGAGCTTATTCTCTTTAAAATGCATGATTTAACAAGATAGTTATAATGGCTGTTGGTAAATGGTTTTGGTTGCCTCGATGGACTTTCCCTATTAAATTTAATCTAAATAGCCAGAATGTATTTAATTAGACCTTAAACAGGGTAACACCGACACCCCCCCCACCCCACCCCCAAGCTGGAAGGGGTTGCTTCGCTTACCCCTAACTCAAAGCCGCCCCCCCCCCCCCCCCCCAACCTGAATAGCCTAGGGCCCGGAGACTTCTTAATCCGGCCCTGTTTATAGGAGTTGAAGCCTTTTCCAGAACATCAACTGCAAGAAACTGTAAGAAACTGTTGTTGAATATTTCTTCCCACTTGTCGAAATCTTCCCTCGATTTAGCATGAGTTCATAAGCGCACGAAATCTTGATTTTTCTAGCAAAATAATATCATGGAAGCCACTGCCTTCAAAATCTAGCCACTCGGGATTTCTTGAACACTCCATTAATGACTAAAGTACATGTCACACACTACAAAAACAACTTACTAGGAGGGCTATAGGCTGCAGACTCTATTAATTCGACAGAAGTTACAGTCAGTCAGAACAAGAACAGCTGTACAGGTTCATGTTCACAGGGATGAGGCATCGTAGCTTTTACAACGACGCCTCCAAAGTTTATCTCCTTGTACTATTTTGTCTTTTCTTCCACATCAGGTTTAATACTTCTTTTTTCTTCTTTTCTATATTTGTTTCACTGAATAAAAATAATCCTACTATTTTCTTTAGGTCTTCCTCGTAGTGTTGTTGTAGTTCAATTACTTCCTTCCTTTCTTTTCTATATTCCTGGCAAAACAAAAAATGTATCAAATCTTCCTCCTCATTTTCACAAAAATTACAGTTTACATTCCCCTCATTGTGTCTATTTACAATATTTAGTTTTAACGTATTAGTTCTTGCTCTAAAAAATATCACTGAAGCAAATGTATTGTCATAAAGTAACTTCTTTAATTTCTTTCTTCCACGATCTATATATTTCTAAGCTCACTTTACTTTCAATTACTTCTTTTCACTTTTCAGTATCCCACGTTCTGGTTTCCGAATTTATTTCTGCCTTGCTGATTCTTCTTATCTGTCTTATGCCTAAACTTAATTCTTCCAAATACTTTGCAGGTTGTTTCCACCATCTTCCTTCTTTTTCTTGAATATCCTGGATAATCATTTTCAGCATTTCCTTCTTTCTATTCAGGGTACGATTTAAATACTGCAGCTTCCCATCCATCACCCTTGCTTTCATAGAAGATGCACCTATCTCCCCTCTTAGAGTAGTATTAGCTGTGATTTTAGAGGCACCTAAAATCTTCCTGAATACCCCATTCTCTAATCTTTGTAGTTTGTCTATTTCAGTTTCTGTTAGAATTATAATACTTGTTCCATACAAAATTGTTGATAAAGCAATACTTTTCCAGAACGTTTTTCCTATCATTACTTTATTGCAACTTTTCTCTATAACTGAATATGTTAGATTAGCTAATTATTGTGCCTTTTCTATCATTACCCTTTTCTGAGTTTTAAATATAGCCTATTCCTATTATTGTCTAGCTTTATTCCTAAGTATGTTAAACTTTCTACTACTTTGATTCCCTCTATGTTATATGGCTTTTCTTTCATATTGTAAATCATAATATTACTCTTTTCTTTATTAATTTCTAACCCACATTTTTTACCAGTTTCTACTAATATCTGGATGTTACGCTTTGCATTATGTATATCCTGTGCAGTTATTAAGGTGTAAGGACACCGATCCCTTCGTCGTCCAGAAAACCGACAAATTACTTATTTATTTGAATTCTCTTTTCGCCACACTGTGGTTTCCCATGTATATATATTCCGCTCTACCAGAGCTACATTTTAACATATGTATCATTTCATAACATGTTTCTGTTAACCCATAATTCATATATTTGTAAGTGTAAGAAAACATATATTTTGGCGGGCACTTCATCCTACCTTTCCGTCCGCACCTTGTAATATACTCCCATGCACATTCGAATAAAGTATCAGTTGATCTTGGTGACGCTTGTCTCACTGTCCTTACAACTGGTGACCCCGGAGTTGAAAGTAGCATCAGCGGTTTTGGCTTTGCCATTAACGGACTTATTACGGCCGTGCTACCTTCTCCATACTCTGTTACCTTAGGCACGAGCCTGCCTTTGGTTCTCCCACACTTCGGTGAACGTAAGGCAGTAGGATGAGCTTAACCGACATATCAACTTCTCACCTCTTCGCTGACTCGTCGTCTGGCCACGATGCAGGAAGCAACACGCCCATCGCACCCAACGGCCTCGCCTCCACGCCCAAAGTCAAACTGCCGCCCTTTTCTCAACACAACACCGCTTCCTGGTTCCTGAGAGCGGACGTACTCTTCCGCGTCGCTAGACTCAGCGACTCCTGCGCCAAGGCTGACATTGTTCTCACCTCCATACCTGAAGAGGTATTCGACAAGAATTCCCCATGGCTCGACCCTCAGGCCGGCCAAGTTTCATACGACGACCTGAGAACGAAACTCATCGGTATCTACTCCCTCTCCGTCTCAGCAAGGGCACAGAAAGTACTGGACCTCGCCGGCAAGCCCATGGGTGACACCTCTCCTGTCGAGGCGTGGGACGAGCTAACCGGCCTGCTTATGCTCCCCGAAACAGACAGCAACGGCCGACGACGTGAGATTAGCTTATCTCGCGAAATCTTTCTTCGACGCCTACCACAGGACGTACGGGCCCAATTGACAGACGCCGACACGCTCCCGATGAACGAACTCCTGTCGAAGGCTCAGAAGCTCCACGAGGCCTCCAAAGCATCTCGCCTCGGAGCATCATCGTCAACACCGCCTCCGTTCTCCTCCTTCAGCAGCTGCTCTTCCATAGACTCCTCGGCAATGGCCCTTGAGGACGACGAGATCAACATTCTATCAAGAAAGAAACCACCGGAACCGACGCGACCGAACCCTAGGCCTAACCCAGCATGGTGCTTCTACCACCAACAGTTTGGCAGTGACGCCAAGAAATGTAGAGCACCATGCAGTTTCCCTAGAAGATGACGCCATAAGCATCCACCTGCCACCATCGCAGCCGCAGTTAACCAAAACAAGAATGGTTTCTATATCCTCAATACCATTTCCAACCGTAGACTTATGGTGGACACCGGCGCAATGCAGTCAACGTTCCCTCCTTCAAAGTCCGACCTAGACCGTGGTTCCGACAAAAACGCTCCCTCACTCATCGCCGCCAACGGATCTCCCATACGGTGCTATGGGATCAAGACCCTCAAGATATCTATCATGGGCCGTCCGTATTCTTGGCCCTTCGCTATCGCCGACGTCAATCCCCCCCTCCTCGGTGCGGATTTCCTCGCCCACCATGGACTCCTCGTCGATGTCGCTAACAGACGTCTCATCGACACGGGAACCTGCCAGTCCCGCGACCTAGAACACGGCCCTGCAACAATGTCCGTATCCGCCGCAACGACGCACCCCTACGCCGACCTCCTACGAGAATTTCCCGAGGTTTTCAAGCCCGAGCTCCGACACTCGCCAGGTTCCCCGTCCAAGCATGGTATCTACCACCACATCACAACGACAGGACCTCCCACTCACGCCAAATTCCGCCGCCTCCCGCCCCAGAAACTGAAGGATGCCAAACGCGCTTTCGAGGACATGGAACGCATGGGTATCTGTAAAAAAGCATCGAGCCCCTGGGCATCACCCCTGCACATGGTTAAAAAGCCGGACGGGTCCTGGAGACCTTGCGGTGACTACAGGCGCCTCAACCTCATCACAACGCCCGATCATTACCCGCTGCCCAACATGCAGGACCTAACGAACGCGTTGCACGGCGCAAAGTATTTTACCAAGATGGACCTCCTCAAGTCTTATTTCGAGGTCCCCGTATTCCCGGAAGACATCCCGAAAACTGCCATTGTAACGCCGTTCGGATCCTACACCTTCGCATACTCAACCTACGGTCTACGCAACGCCGGGGCGACCTTCCAACGACTAATGGATAGCATTCTGGGTGACCTACCTTTCTGCGTCTGCCACGTCGACGACATCCTGATATTCTCGAAAACCAAGGAGGAACACCGGGGGCACGTCCGCACCGTCCTCAAACGCCTACAGGAGAACGGCCTAGTCGTACGCTTTGACAAATGCACGTTCGGTGCGGAGGGAGTGGATTTCCTTGGTCACCGTGTATCCTCGCGCGGGGTAAAACCCATGACAACCAAGGTCGACGCCATCAGGAAGTTTCCAATGCCTACGACCATCCGCCAACTTCAGGAGTTCCTGGGAATGGTCAATTACTACAGGCGCTTCATCCCCAACATCGCACAAACCCTGTCACCCCTCGACGACGTCCTGAAAGGAAAAGCAAAAAAACTCGAGTGGGGTTTGCCCCAGCGACAGGCATTCGCTCGGACGAAGGATGCCCTTGCGAATGCCACCACCCTGGCTCATTTCGACGACAACGCGCCCCTGCGACTGACGACCGACGCCAGCAACGTCGCCTGTGGGGCTGTGCTTGAGCAACTCTTCGATGGTTCTCCTCGACCGCTGACATTCCTCAGCAAGAAATTGAAACCCGCCGAAACAAGATACAGCACCTTCGATAGGGAACTCCTCGCCGTCTACCTCGCCGTCCGCCACTTCAGGCACATCTTGGAGGGTACCCCCTTCACAATCGCGACGAACCATCAACCCCTCGTACAAGCCTTCACGAAATCGACGGGCGCATGGTCCTCCCGACAACAACGTCATCTCGCATCAATCGCCGAATTCGGGTGCACCATACGTTACGTCCCAGGAAAGAAAAACCCAGTCGCAGACGCCCTTTCAAGGATTGAAATTGACGCGATCCACCTGGGAATCGACTACGCCAATCTCGCAACCGAACAACGCACCGACCGAGAAGCACAGGATCACCTAACGGGGCCATCCGCGCTCAAGATAAGTGCGATTCCCCTCGGACCAGCAGGAGTAACTATTCTTTGCGACACCAGCACGGGCCGCCCACGTCCCTGGGTACCAGCCTCCTGCAGAAGGAAAATATTCGATATCATCCATGGACTTTCACACCCCTCAGGACGCACCACCGCTCGCCTTCCGTCTGAAAAGTTTGTCTGGCCAGGGATAAAAAAGGACGCCCAGGAATGGGCGAGGTCATGCATCAACTGCCAGTCAAGCAAGGTCAGCCGTCACACCGAATCGGGGGTAGGCAATTTTCCCCAGCCAAAAAGACGTTTCAGCCATATACACATCGACGTCGTGGGACCATTGCCCCCTTCTGGATCTGCTCGCTACCAACTTACGATCATCGATCGCTCCACGAGGTGGTTGGAGGCATCGCCGATGACCGAAGCTACGACTCAAGCATGCGCCGAAGCCCTCCTGTCAAGCTGGGTGAGCAGGTTTGGCGTTCCTGACGACATCACGACTGACAGAGGCCCCGCTTTCCTCTCAGAAATATGGCTCGCTTTGGCGAACCTGATGGGGACGACGCTCCACAGCACCACGGCATACAACCCCGCGGCAAACGGCATGGTCGAAAGAACTCACCGCGCCCTCAAGGCGTCCCTGATGGCGAGCTGCACCGACGGGGACTGGAAATCACGACTTCCTTGGGTACTCCTCGGCCTTCGCACCGCCCCTCGCGCAGACGGCGAACCTTCGCCCGCCGAAAAGGTCTACGGGGAAGCGCTCGCAGTTCCTGGCGAATTCTTTCCCTCATCAACCGACGACACGCAGCTGGATCACCTAAGGGACATCGCCAGGAAGTTCAGGCTGTGTCTCAAAACTTACCAGGACAGAACCAAGCACTTCAAGCCAAAAAATCTGGATGACTGCAGGTACGTTTTCGTCCGTGTCGACGCTCATCGACAACCACTGACTAGACCTTATCGAGGTCCCTACCGGGTAATTAAAAAGACAGCGAAAGCCTTCCTTCTCGACGTCCATGGCCAAGAGGACTGGGTCTCAATAGACAGCGTGAAACCAGCGTTTCTCGAAGGAAGCGACACCGCCTCCGCCGGACCTGGCAGATCCAGAGTTCCGCCTCAAAACAAACCGCCCAACGAAAGAAAAATCATCAAACGACGACAAGAGGAAGAGATCCTTACACTGACCGCCAGCGCGCCCTTCCGTTCAAAAACAAGAGGAACCCTCCGACGCCCGAAAAGATACGAAGATTGATCATCAGTCCTCTACGCCGCCCGATGTCTTGGGGGGGGGGAGTACTTGTAAGGACACCGATCCCTTCGTCGTCCAGAAAACCGACAAATTACTTATTTATTTGAATTCTCTTTTCGCCACACTGTGGTTTCCCATGTATATATATTCCGCTCTACCAGAGCTACATTTTAACATATGTATCATTTCATAACATGTTTCTGTTAACCCATAATTCATATATTTGTAAATGTAAGAAAACACATATATTTTGGCGGGCACTTCAATCTGATTTGGCGCCAGCGTCATCCTACCTTTCCGTCCGCACCTTGTAATATACTCCCGTGCACATTCGAATAAAGTATCAGTTGATCTTGGTGACGCTTGTCTCACTGTCCTTACAAAGGCATCATCTGCAAAAAATAATGCTTCTACCTTTATTAATTGATTTCTGAAACCGTTTCCTTCCTCTTCTATTTTCTTCATGACAATATACGTAATTAGCAGTTTGTTTACATTGAGCAATGGTGCCATATACCTTGCGTACTCAGATCTTCGGTACTTTTTTTATAATAATCAGCGCCAGCGTCAATGCTAGCTGTTACAGCATAGTTGATACATATATTCTGTATGCATCTATAATAACTAATATATTTACCAATATTATAACGTATTATATAAGATTAATATTCTCAAAACTGATGCTTTTGCAAGAATTAAGAAAAGATTGTAGGTGGTAACACTAAGAAGGGCGGAGTCTCACGACGTCACCGCTCCAAAACACGATCTGATTGGTTTTAATATTTCACTCTTTTTCCATATTCCTGTCTTTCCTTCTATTCATTCCTCGAGTGTTTGTTCATTTCCTCTATACACACATTGCTTTTACCAATATGTAACAATCTTTCAATATGCTTTTACTATAAAGTCTCTCTCGCATAAATTCTCATTTTATCAAATATCTTTCTTTTCAATCAGTCTGTGTGTGTATAACAATGAACAAGTCAGATATCATCTTCATGATCAAACTTTCTTATGTTTACTTTCTATGTATCTCACTTTCATTCAATGAATGCGTAGATATACTGTATTGCAAGGCATTGCCTTTATTACCTATACAGTTGCGTATTCTATACAGCGTACACATGCTCTTGTATATGTGACTACATAATCATGTAGAACTTACTTACTTACTTGGTATACTTGGTCGAATTTAGAGGGTCTTCCTCACAGCTGTGGTGGTCCACCGCTGACGCCAGTCCTTAAGTCCTTCTTCATGAGGGTGATCTGGTCTGGCACAGAGTTTGAGGCTGCCCTGCAGCACGCTGTGTAGCCTGGCACAGAGTTTGAGGCTGCCCTGCAGCAAGCTGTGTAGCCTGGCACAGGAGGCTCATCTGGCAGCGTCTGCAGGAAGGTGTCAAGTGCTTTCTTGAATTAGGAGACTGAGCAGCCTGTGGTGTCTCTGACATTTCTCGGCAGTGTATTAAACAGTCTGGGGCCGTTGTGGGTGAGGCTGGAGGCAAGGAGGGTTTTAATCCTCCCTGGTGTCCTGGAGGAGAGGCTTTGTCTTACACATGAGCGCCCAGAACGCTCACTTTCACGTGCCCTCAGTAAGTCAGGGGTAGGGTCAGGCACCTGCCTCTCCAAGATTTTCCAGGTGTATATTATTCTATATCTCTCTCTTCTTCTCTGTTGAGAGTAGAGTCCCAGCTTTTGCAGGCGCTGCCAATAGTTAAGCTCCCTCATTCCTTTAATTGATCTTGTGAAACTCCTCTGGACTGACTCATCTCCTGTATGTCCCCCTGTTTATGGGGAGACCACAGCTGGCTGCAGTAGTCAAGGATTGGCTGTATGAGGGTCTTCCACAGTGTCAGCATGACCTTTTGCTCCCTTGAATGGAAGGTACGCAGAACCCAGCCAACCATGCGCCTGGCCCTAGTGGCGGTGTCCTTGATGTGCTGCTGGAAGGTGGCATCATTGTCCATGAGGACGCCAAGGCACTTGACTGCATTGCTTGGTGGGATTGGCTGCTGTGTTTTTGTCAGTAACTTGGTGGAGTGGATAAGTTCAGTATTGGGCCCCAGTCTCATTATTTCAAATTTATCCTCATTGAATTGCATGTTGTTTGTGTCAGCCCAGTGGAAGACCCTCTGGATGTTTGCCTGCAGCTGGACAACATCCTCAGACGTACTGATCCTGTGGCTTAAGGTAGTGTCGTCAGCAAAGGAGGACAGGAAGGAGCCCGTGACTGTCTTTTTAATGTCGGCCATCAGGACCAGGAAGAGTAGGGGGCCAAGAACAGAGCCTTGGGGGACTCAGCTGCTGACTTTCTCAGGCTGTGACTTGTGGCCGTCAACAACTACTGCCTGAGTCATGTTGGTAAGGAAGCTGTGCAGCCACACACCCAGCTTCCCTGCTATCCCCATGGCCCTCAGCTTGTGGAGAAGGATGCCGTGGTCCACTCGGTCGAAGGCCTTAGCAAAGTCTAAGTAGACCACGTCTACATTTTTGCCTTCAGCAAGGCCCTGGAGCAGCCACTCATAGTGGGTCAAGAGGTTGGAGAGACAAGACCTTCCTTTACGAAAGCCATGCTGAGAGTTACTCATCAAGCTGTTTTCTTCAAGGTGGATAATGATCTTGTTTCTTAATATTTTCTCAAATACTTTGATAAGGTGGGAGGTGAGGGCCACTGGCCTGTAGTTTTTGGCCTGGCTTCTATCTCCCCCTTTGTGGATTGGGGAGATGATGGCCTCTTTTATTATTGATGGTATAATGCCAGTGTCCAGGGAACAGCGCCAGAATTTGTAGAGAGGGAGCGCCAGAGCTTCCTTGCATCTTAGTAAAAGGATGGATGGCACACCATCTGGTCCAGCAGCAGAGTTGATTTTTAGTTCACTGGTCGCTTCCTGTACATCAGTTATGGTGAAAGGGATGTTCACAAGTGTCAAGTGATGTTGGGTGTGCACCTTAAAGAATTCAGCAGGTTCGAGAACAATCTTGGCAGGTGTAGGATGCGAGAAGACTGGTATACTGCTGGGAGAGAATCTGGCATGTTTCCTCAGGGGTGTTTGACATCATCCCATTTCCTGCCTGAAGTGGTCCAACCTTGACTTGCGTTTTCGAGAATTTCTTGCAGTACTTAAAGAAAAATTTAGGGTTGGCCTTGATGTTGCACACTGCCTGCGTTTCTTCCCAGTCACGTTGCTTCTCGTGTGAATCCTTGAGTTCATTTTCTATATGCGAGATCTTAGCTTGCAGAGAGTTTTTCCGGGTGTCACTCTTTGTTGTTTGCATTTGTCTATTTAAGTTCGCCCGTCGCCTCATAAGCACTTTTCTGTCCCTTGGTATGTGACTACTTCTGGTGGCTGGCAGTTTTCTTGTTGGCACATTACCTTCACAGGCACTGAGGATGGTTTTTAGAAAGTCATTCAGCATTACCTCAGGGTTGCCAACATGGAGTTCTGACTCCCAGTCAGTGCACTGTAGTTGGGCATTTAGGAGTTCCCAATTTACTTGGCTGCTGAAAAAGTTTAGTTTGGAGAAAGGGTTCTTCTCTGTTGGTGTAGCCATTTCTGGGGAATGTGATTTTTTGTACGTAATGTGTATCTTGAGGAGATTATGGTCAGAGAAGATGGTCCTTTCAGCCGAGACGTAGTTAATTGCATCACTGTTATTGGTGAAAAACAGGTCAAGTATATTGTTTCCCCTGGTTGGTATGGACACCATCTGAATGAGAAAGGAGGAGTTCGTAATGGACAGGAGCAGTTCGGTTTGAGACTTACCAGCGAGGGTGCTCCCAGTTTGGGTTCCTTCGGGCCACTTCAGGAAGGGAAAGTTGAAGTCTCCAGTGAGGATGACGTCAGGTGTAGGAACTGGCAGGGAGTCTAGTAGGCGACTGAGAGCTTCCATGGCATTACTGAAGTTTCTAGAACAGCTGCCAGGTGGATGGTAGCAGTTGATAATCATCTTATTATGTTGCTGGATTTGTATGGCTTGTAGTTCAATTTGGCCGTCTGAGTATGACAAGAGGGGTATTGAGTTTGGAGCAATGTCATCCCTCAAGTAAATGATTGT
>NC_090734.1:121828576-121838576 GCF_036898095.1 Palaemon carinicauda
TATCCCTGTGGTTGGGGGATTTCTGACATCTCGGAGGGATCTTCGGCAGTGTGAGCTGAAGGTTCGGAACTTGGAACAACGACTGGAAATGATCAGAGAGGGTCTTGGACCTTTTCTCTCCTACTTTGTCCCTGGAATGGATAACAATGGCGCTCCCATGAGCGTGGGATACACCTGGATACTGGCTTGTTTGGCCTTAGTTGGAGGAGGTATATTATTCAAATTCTTATTTTCAAAGAAAGGAAAAATTAGCGATGGCAAAAAGCAGCAAAATGAAATATTACGAAATGAATTGACGAACAAGATGACTGAACTCGAAAGGCGGATTGACGAACTTCAGGAAAAGCTGAATAAAAGAGATCTGGAAATTCGAGAATCCAATGACTTATCCAAAAAGCTGGAAGAACAAACGGAAGAAGCAGAAAAGGAAAGACCAGTCACTCTCGAAACGTCCTGGAATCTGAGATGGATCGGTGTATACACAAACAAGACTTTGATTCGGCGTTGGTTTTCCTAAGAGTTGTCCTTGAAGATTTTGACAACGTGTTGGAATGCCGCGCGAAGGAGATCAGATGTTTGATGGCACTGGGCAGATGGGATGAGGCCCAGAACGTTTTAGATGAACTGCCAGATGAACACAAAGAAAACTCGTATGTAAAAGTGGAATCTGCCATACTTTGTGCAAGTCACTGTGACTTTGAGGAAGCTGAAAGGATTTTGGACGACGTTCTGAAGGGATGCCCAAATCATCCTAGGGCACTCGAAGGACGGGAGTTCCTGCAGCGGCAGGTCTTATGGAATACGATTCCCTCAATGATAGACAACTCGGAATTTGATGCCGTCTTGGAAACAATTGCACGATGTCAGTCGCTAGAGTCCTTCTTCCCCTGGGCTCGAGCAGAACTGCTTCAATTGAAAGGGAATATCTTGTGCAAGCTTCGACGGCTGGAAGAAGCTCGTGAATGTTTCCTGAGTGCTCTTGCTATTGACGAGACAGATGTGGAAACTAGGTTAAGACTCGGTCTATGCTACTTATTAGATGGAAAATACAGAGATGCAATTGCTCTATTTGAGCAACTGGACGAAGAGGAACAGCTAGAAGAAGATTTGGTATTTTATGCCGAGGCATTGGAAAGAATGGAAAGAATGGGATGTCCTTTCCAAACCATCGGTATTAAAACAGACGCTTCCCAGAAGGAAATAGAAAAAGCCTACAGGAAAATGGCACTGAAGTACCATCCTGACAAGTGCCATGGGTCTGACATAGACCAACGGGAAGTACATGAGATCATGCAACGGATCAACTACGCAAAAGATCTTTTAACCGACAACGAGATGAGGAAGGAATACGACGAAGTCAGAAAATTTGTCGAAGATTTTGCAGAGGAACTTTTTGAAAATCCCAAGATGCAGGAATGGTTGGATGAAGACGAATTGGAGGAATGGGATGGTTCGGATGAGGAATATGATTACGATGTTTATGAGGGGTATGATTTTTACTCTAATGATGATTATCGAAATCTAATTAATGAGATGGTTGAGGAGTATGGTTTAGACTCTGACGATGATTATCTGATTCTATTTGATGAGGATAATATGTTCATGGAATATTCATATGAAGAATATTCAAGTTATGAAGAAGAGGAAGAATTCGATGAGGAGGAGGGAGAATTCGATGAGGAGGAGGGAGAATTCGATGAGGAGGAGGAAGAAATCGATGAGGAGGAGGGAGAATTCGATGAGGAGGAGGAAGAAATCGATGAGGAGGAGGGAGAATTCGATGAGGAGGAGGAGGGAGAATTCGATGAGGAGGAGGGAGAAATCGATGAGGAGGAGGAAGAAATCGATGAGGAGGAGGAAGAAATCGATGAGGAGGAGGAAGAAATCGATGAGGAGGAGGAAGAATTCGATGAAGAATACGAGGACGAAGGCGAGGAGGAGGAGGAGGACTTTGAGCAAGAAGAGGAGGAGGAGGAGGAGGAGGACTTTGAGCAAGAGGAGGAGGAGGAGGAGGAGGAGGAGGAGGAGGAGGAGGAGGAGGAGGAGGAGGAGTAAAACTTTAATATCCGGAGTACCGGATTCTCCTTGATATCAACGAATTTGCGCTGAGAGTCTTCGATATAGGTTAGAGCTACTAAGAGACAAGTTGAAACAGCTTCTGACTTAGATGCCGGGTTTGCAGGAAGTCTCCAGCAAGTGCTCAACTACCCAGCTTAAAGGATATGGGGAATACCCTGAAGGACTTGCTCTGCAGAGGGAAAAATCTCCGCTTTTTCTAGTATGCTATGTTCCCTGGTGGGGTCGTACAGGGGCTTCGTCAGGTGAACAAATGGTCAGATATCTAGATCTATTCTTTCGGATACTAACCTTCGGGTGGTTCTGGGGGAATAACCTAGAAGACTGGCTCTGCAGAGGGAAAGAGCGGAAATTCTTCTAGTATGCAGTCAGGTCCTTATTGGGTGGACCAAGGAAATTAGGCTGGGCAAAAAGCTGAATCTTTTTGAGGATGATATGTGTGGAAATCATTAAAAATGAGGAGCGAGAGGGATTGTGAGAGCACTGTCCAATACTGGAGAGGGAGAAGACCTGTACCAAGGTGCAAATGGAAGGGCATTTAGATCAGTAGCAGAAAAAATTATAATAATCGTAAAAAAGCAATAAAATAAATCAGCAAATAAGGAAAAGGAGAAACGGGAGAAAAAAAAAATTAAAACAAAAAAATCCAAAAAAAAAATTTAAAACATAAAAATCCACAAAAAAAATTTAAAACAAAACAATCCTAAAAAAAAATTTGAAACAAAAAAATCCGAAAAAAAATTTAAAACAAAAAAAATCCAAAATTAAAATTAAAACAAAAAAATCCAAAAAAAAATTTAAAACAAAAAATCCCCCAAAAAATTTAACACAAAAAAATCCAAAAATAAAAAATAAAAATAAAAAAAAAAGAGGCAGCAGAGGAGCAGCAAGAGGAGAAAGAGAAGCGGCTAAATCAGCAGCAGCAGCAAAAAAAAAAAGAAAATACAAAAAAAATATAAAAAAAAAAATTTAAAAAAAAAAAAAAAAAAAAGAGGCAGCAAAGGAGCAGCAAGAGGAGAAAGAGAAGCGGCTAAATCAGCAGCAGCAGCAAAAAAAAAAAAAAAAAAAAAAAAAAATACAAAAAAAATATAAAAAAAAAATAAAAAAGATAAAATAAAAAAAAAAAGAGGCAGCAAAGGAGCAGCAAGAGGAGAAAGAGAAGCGGCTAAATCAGCAGCAGCAGCAAAATAAAAAAAGAAAATCCAAAAAAAAAATATAAAAAAAAAAAATATAGAAAAAAAAAAAAAGAGGCAGCAAAGGAGCAGCAAGAGGAGAAAGAGAAGCGGCTAAATCAGCAGCAGCAGCAAAAAAAAAAAAAAAAAAAATCCCCAAAAAATTATAAAACAATAAAATAAAAAAAATATAAAACAAAAAAAGAAAAAAAAATATGAAAAAAAAGAAAAAAAAAAGCGGCAGCAAAGGAGCAGCAAGAGGAGAAAGAGAAGCGGCTAAATCAGCAGCAGCAACAAAAAAAAAAATCCAAAAAAAAATATAAAAAAAATAAAAAAAAATATATATAAAAAAAAAAGAGGCAGCAAAGGAGCAGCAAGAGGAGAAAGAGAAGCGGCTAAATCAGCAGCAGCAGCAAAAAAAAAAAAAAATCCAAAAAAATTAAAAAAAAAAAAAAAAGAGGCAGCAAGAGTAGAAAGAGAAGGGCTAAATCAGCAGCAGCGAAAAAAAAAAAAAAAAAAAAAATTAAAAAAAAAATCCAAAAAAAAAAAAATTTGAAAAAAAAATCCAACAAAATATTTAAAACAAAAAAATCCAAAAATAAATTTGATACAAAAAAATCCAAAAAGAAAGAGGCAGAAAAAGCAGCAAGAGGAGAAAGAGAAGCGGCTAAATCAGCAGCAGCAGCAGCAAAAAAAAAAGAAAAAAAAATCCCAAAAAAAAAAAAAAAAAAAATTTAGAACAAAAAAATCCCCCGAAAAAATCTACAACAAAAAATTCAAAACAAAATTTAAAACAAAAAAATCCCCCAAAAAATTAAAACAAAAAAATCCAATAAAAAGAGCAGCAGGAGCAGCAAGAGGACAAAGAGAAGCGGCTAAATCAAGAGCAGCAGCAAAAAAAAAAAAAAGAAAATAAGAAATTTAAAACAAAAATCCCCAATAAAATAGAAATTATTAAAAAAAAAAAAAAAAAAAAAAAAAAAAAAAAAAAAAAGAGGCAGCAAAAGCAGCAAGAGGAGAAAGAGAACTGGCTAAATCAGCAGCAGCAGCAAAAAAAAAAAGAAAAAAAATTTAAAACCGAAAAATCCCTCAAAAAATTAAAAAAAAAATCCAAAAAAAAAGAAAAAAAAAAAGAGGCAGCAAAAGCAGCAAAAGGCGAAAGAGAAGTGGCTAAATCAGCAGCAGCAGCAGCAAAAAAAAAAAAAAAAAAGAAAAAAAAAGAGGCAGCAAAAGCAGCAAGAGGAGAAAAAGAAGCGGCCAAAGCAGCAGCAGCAGCAAAAAAAAAGAAAAAAAATTTAAAACAAAAAAAATCCAAAAAAAATTTAAAACAAATAATCCAAAAAACATTTAAAACAAAAATATCCCAAAAAAAAGGAGGCAGCAAAAGCAGTAAGAGTAGAAAGAGAAGCGGCTAAATCAGACGCAGCAGCAAAAAAAAAAAAAAAGAAAGAAAACAAAATTTAAAACAAAAAAATCCAAAAAAAAAAATTAAAACAAAAAAATCCAAAAAAAAAGGCAGCCAAAGCAGCAAGAGGAGAGAGAAGCGGCTAAATAAGCAGCTGCAGCAAAAAAAGAAAAAAAAAAAAAAAATTCAAAACAAAAAAATACAAAAAGACAATTTAAACAAAAAAAATCCAAAAAAAAAAGAGGCAGCAAAAGCAGCAAGAGGAGAAAGAGAAACGGCTATATCAGCAGCAGCAGCAAAAAAAAAGCAAAAAAATTCAAAACAAAAAAATCCAAAAAAAAATTTAAACCAAAACAATCCAAAAAAAATTTAAAACATAAAATCCAAACAAAAATTTAAAACAAAAAAATCCCCCCCCAAAAAAAGAGGCAGCAAAAGCAGCAAAAGGAGAAAGAGAAGCGGCTAAATCATCATCAGCAGCAAAAAAAGAAAAAAATTTACAACAAAAAATTGAAAAAAAATTAAAAAAAAAGAAAAAAAATTAAAAAAAAAGATCCAAAAAAAAGGCAGCAAAAGCAGCAAAAGGAGAAAGAGAAGCGGCTAAATCAGCAGCAGCAGCAAAAAAAAAAAAAAACAATAAAAAAAAATAAAAACAAAAAAATCCCTAAAAAATTCAAAAAAAAAAATAAAAAAAAAAATTTAAAATAAAACAATCCAAAAAAATTTAAAACAAAAAAATCCAAAAAAAGGCAGCAAAAGCAGCAAGAAGAGAAAGAGAAGCGGCTAAATCAGCAGCAGCAGCAACAAAAAAAAAATAAAAAAATTTAAAACAAAAAATCCAAAAAATAAAAAAAAAATAAAAAAAAGAGGCAGTCAAAGCAGCAAGAGGAGAAAGAGAAGCGGCTGAATCAGCAGCAGCAGCCAAAAAAAAAAAAGAAAAAATTTAAAACAAAAAATCCCAAAAAAAAATTTAAAACAAAAAATCCAAAAAAAATTTAAAACCAAAAAATCCAAAAAAAAGAGGCAGCAAAAGAAGTAAGAGGAGAAAAAGAAGCGGCTAAATCAGCAGCAGCAGCAAAAAAAAAAGAAAAAAAAAATTTAAAACAAAAAATCCAAAAATAATTTAAAAAAAAATAAAAAAAAAGAGGCAGTCAAAGCAGCAAGAGGAGAAAGAGAAGCAGCTAAATCAGCAGCAGCAGCAAAAAAAAAAAAGAAAAAAATTTGAAACAAAAAAATCCAAAAAAAAATTTAAAACAAAAAAATCCAAAAAAAATTTAAAACAAAAAAATCCAAAAAAATATTTAAAACAAAAAATCCCAAAAAAAAGAGGCAGTAAAAGCAGCAAGAGGAGAAAGAGAAGCGGCTAAATAAGCAGCCGCAGCAAAAAAAAAAGAAAAGAAAAAAAATTTTAAACAAAAAAACCCCAAAAAAATTTAAAACAAAAAAATCCAAAAAAAAAATTTAAAACAAAAAAATCCACAGAAAATTTAAAACAAAAAAATCCAAAAAAATAAAGAGGCAGCAAGAGGAGAAAGAGAAGCGGCTAAATCAGCAGCAGCAGCAAAAAAAAAAAAAAAAAAAAAAATTAGAACAAAAAATCCCCCCAAAAAATTAAAACAAAAAAATCCAAAAAAAAAATTTAAAACAAAAAGAATAAAAAAAAGCGGCAGGAAAAGCAGCAACAGGAGAAAGAGAAGCAAAAGAAGCAGCTAAAACAGCAGCAGCAGAAAAAAAATTGAAGAAAAAAAAATATAAAACAAAAAAATCCAAAAAAAGTGGCAGCAAAAGCAGCAAGAGGAATAAGAGGAGAAAAAGAAGCAGCTAAAACAGCAGCAGCAGCAAAAAAAAATTGAAAAAAAATATAAAACCAAAAAATAAAAAAAAAGTGGCAGCAAAAGCAGCAAGAGGAAAGAGAGGAGAAAAAGAAGCAGCTAAAACAGCAGCAGCAGCAAAAAAAAAAAAAAATTGAAAAAAAAAATATAAAAGAAAAAAATCCAAAAAAAGGAGGCAGCAAAAGCAGCAAGAGGAGAAAGAGGAGAAAAAGAAGCAGCTAAAACAGCAGCAGCAGCAAAAAAAAAATGAAAAAAAAATATAAAACAAAAAAATAAAAAAAAAAGTGGCAGCAAATGCAGCAAGAGGAGAAAGAGGAGAAAAAGAAGCAGCTAAAACAGCAGCAGCAGCAAAAAAAAAAATTGAAAAAAAAAATATAAAACAAAAAAATCCAAAAAAAATGCCAGCAAAAGCAGCAAGAGGGGAAAAGTAAGCAGCTAAAACAGCAGCAGCAGCAAAAAAAAAAAAAAAATTAAAAAAAATTATAAAACAAAAATATAAAAGAAAACTGGCAGCGAAAGCAGCAAGAGGAGAAAGAGGAGATAAAGAAGCAGGTAAACAGCAGCAGCAGAGAAAAAGAAATTGAAAAAAAATATAAAACAAAAAAATCCAAAAAAAAGTGGCAGCAAAAGCAGCAAGAGGAGAAAGAGGAGAAAAAGAAGCAGCTAAAACAGCAGCAGCAGCAAAAAAAAAATTGAAAAAAAAATTATAAAACAAAAAAATCCAAAAAAAAGTGGCAGCAAAAGCAGAGAGGAGAAAAGGAAGCAGCTAAAAAAGCAGCAGCAGCAAAAAAAAATTGAAAAAAAAATATAAAAAAAAATCCAAAATAAGGAGGCAGCAAAAGCAGCAAGAGGAGAAAGAGGAGAAAAAGAAGCAGCTAAAACAGCAGCAGCAGCAAAAAAAGAAAAAAAAAGAATGAAAAAAGAGATTATAACACAAAAAAATCCCAAAAAAAAGTGGCAGCAAATGCAGCAAGAGGAGAAAGAGGAGGAAAAGAAGCAGCTAAAACAGCAGCAGCAGCAAAAAAAAAATTGAAAAAAAATATAAAACAAAAAAATCCAAAAAAAGTGGCAGCAAAAGCAGCAAGAGGAATAAGAGGAGAAAAAGAAGCAGCTAAAACAGCAGCAGCACCAAAAAAAATTGAAAAAAAAATATAAAACAAAAAAATCCAAAAAAAGTGGCAGCAAAAGCAGCAAGAGGAGAAAGAGGAGAAAAAGAACCAGCTAAAACAGCAACAGCAGCAAAAAAAAAAAAAAAAAAAAATGAAAAAAAAATATAAAACAAAAAAAACCAAAAAAAAAGTGGCAGCAAAAGCAGCAAGGGGAGAAAGAGGAGAAAAGAAGCAGCTAAAACAGCAGCAGCAGCAAAAAAAAAATAAAAAATTGAAAAAAAATATAAAACAAAAAAATCCAAAAAAAAGAGGCAGCAAAAGCAGCAAGGGGAGAAAGAGGAGAAAAGAAGCAGCTAAAACAGCAGCAGCAGCAAAAAAAAAAAATGAAAAAAAAATATAAAACAAAAAAATCCAAAAAAAAGAGGCAGCAAAAGCAGCAAGGGGAGAAAGAGGAGAAAAGAAGCAGCTAAAACAGCAGCAGCAGCAAAAAAAAAAAAAAACATTGAAAAAAAATATAAAACAAAAAAATCCAAAAAAAAGTGGCAGCAAAAGCAGCAAGGGGAGAAAGAGGAGAAAAATAAGCAACTAAAACAGCAGCAGCAGCAAAAAATAAAAACAAATTAAAAAAAATATAAAACAAAAAATCCAAAAAAAAAGTGGCAGCAAAAGCAGCAAGAGGAGAAAGAGGAGAAAAAGAACCAGCTAAAACAGCAGCAGCAGCAAAAAAAAAAATGAAAAAATAATATGAAACAAAAATCCAAAAAAAAAGGGGCAGCAAAAGCAGCAAGAGGAGAAAGAGAAGCGGCTAAATCAGCAGCAGCAGCAAAAAAAAAAAAATAAAAAAAAAAAATAAAAAAAAAATCCCTAAAAAATTCAAAACAAAATAAAAAAAAATTTAAAATAAAACAATCCAAAAATAATTTAAAACAAAAAAATCCAAAAAAAAGGCAGCAAAAGCAGCAAGAAGAGAAAGAGAAGCGGCTAAATCAGCAGCAGCAGCAAAAAAAAAAGAAAAAAAAAATTTAAAACAAAAAATCCAAAAAAAATTTAAAACAAAAAATCAAAAAAAAAAGAGGCAGTCAAAACAGCAAGAGGAGAAAGAGAAGCGGCTAAATCAGCAGCAGCAGCAAAAAAAAAAAAGAAAAAAATATAAAACAAAAAAATCCAAAAAAATATTTAAAACAAAAAATCCAAAAAAAATTTAAAACCAAAAAAATCCAAAAAAAAGAGGCAGCAAAAGAAGTAAGAGGAGAAAAAGAAGCGGCTTAATCAGCAGCAGCAGCAAAAAAAAAGAAAAAAAAATTTAAAACAAAATATCCAAAAATAATTTAAAAAAAAAAATAAAAAAAAGAGGCAGTCAAAGCAGCAGGAGGAGAAATAGAAGCAGCTAAATCAGCAGCAGTAGCAAAAAAAAAAGAAAAAAATTTGAAACAAAAAAATCCAAAAAAAAAAATTAAAACAAAAAAATCCAAAAAAAATTTAAAACAAAAAAATCCAAAAAAATATTTAAAACAAAAAATACCAAAAAAAAAAGAGGCAGTAAAAGCAGCAAGAGGAGAAAGAGAAGCGGCTAAATAAGCAGCCGCAGCAAAAAAAAAAAAAAAAAGAAAAAAAATTTTAAACAAAAAAACCCCAAAAAAATTTAAAACAAAAAAATCCAAAAAAAAAATTTAAAACAAAAAAATCCACAGAAAATTTAAAACAAAAAAATCCAAAAAAATAAAGAGGCAGCAAGAGGAGAAAGAGAAGCGGCTAAATCAGCAGCAGCAGCAAAAAAAAAAAAAAAAAAAAAAAAATTAGAACAAAAAATCCCCCCAAAAAAATTAAAACAAAAAAATCCAAAAAAAAAATTAAAACAAAAAGAATAAAAAAAAGCGGCAGGAAAAGCAGCAACAGGAGAAAGAGAAGCAAAAGAAGCAGCTAAAACAGCAGCAGCAGAAAAAAAATTGAAGAAAAAAAAATATAAAACAAAAAAATCCAAAAAAAGTGGCAGCAAAAGCAGCAAGAGGAATAAGAGGAGAAAAAGAAGCAGCTAAAACAGCAGCAGCAGCAAAAAAAAATTGAAAAAAAATATAAAACCAAAAAGTAAAAAAAAAGTGGCAGCAAAGGCAGCAAGAGGAAAGAGAGGAGAAAAAGAAGCAGCTAAAACAGCAGCAGCAGCAAAAAAAAAAAAAAAAAAATTGAAAAAAAAAATATAAAAGAAAAAAATCCAAAAAAAGGAGGCAGCAAAAGCAGCAAGAGGAGAAATAAGAGAAAAAGAAGCAGCTAAAACAGCAGCAGCAGCAAAAAAAAAAAAATGAAAAAAAAATATAAAACAAAAAAATAAAAAAAAAGTGGCAGCAAATGCAGCAAGAGGAGAAAGAGGAGAAAAAGAAGCAGCTAAAACAGCAGCAGCAGCAAAAAAAA
>NC_090734.1:121843576-121848576 GCF_036898095.1 Palaemon carinicauda
GAGAGAGAGAGAGAGAGAGAGAGAGAGAGAGAGAGAGAGAGAGAGAGAGATTTAAGATTTGACATATAATCAAAGGCTCTGCAAATTTTAGGACATAGATTGAATTCTGTGGATTTATGGTATCCTTTCAGTATCAAGTAAGAAACATATTACGTCACATACAAAAAAGTTTTTTTCTAAAGGTTTGAAGGCCACTCATGAATGGCAGAGGCAATGGACAGTGACATTGCCCTATCAAGCAGGATAATGCCCTAGAGACTGACCATATACACATATGATCAGCACCCAAGCCTCCTCTCCACCCAAGCTACGACCAAGGAGGGCCAGGCAATGGCTGCTGATGACTCAGCAGATAGACCTATAGGCTACCCCAAGGCCCCCATCCTTAGCTCATAAAGATGGTGAGGTTGCAGCAACCAAAAAAACTAACGAGTTTGAGCGTTCACAAGTCAGGGACGTTACCACATCGGCCACCGCAGCCGAATATTTAAAAAGAAAGATAGGATTTATATATCAGCGGTAAAAACCAAAACTAGTTTCACCTCTCTTCGACCGAAAAAAAAAAATAGGAAAAAAAGGGACTAAACTTCAACTATTTCAATCCATTAATAATCCTTATTGAAAACCACTCTCCTTCAAAGAGTTTCAAATTGCAATTGAATCCAAACAAAGGATAAACTGAAATCAACCTTGCGCCCTCAAGCCACTGTATTCTTCAGGCGATCATTGCCAGCATCAATAAGGGAGTGTTCCCAAACAGCGCTAGTATAATATAACTAGTGTACGCGACCTATCAAAATGGACGGCTGAATACTTAGATGTCCACGCACGCACACACGCACATACACAGATTTAACCCTTCTCACCCATCCCCCTTTCCAAACTACCCTTCTCAGCGGGGTATGACTATTTCTCTCACCTCTACCCGAGGGACGGAGAGAGTTCGAGAAGTTATATGTCTTGCTGTTGAGCGTGACGAGAAATACATATACAGTAGAACCTCTACATCCGAACGTATCTACATCCGAATTTTCCAACATCCGAAGTAAAATTCGAGCAAATTTTTTACTCTACACCCGAATTTTATTTCGACACACGAAGTAAGCAATTTTCGTCGTACCGGTTGTATGGTTGTATCCGAATTTTTCGACACGCGAAGTACAATTCGAACACGTTCCGACTCTACACCCGAATGTTTTTTTCGACACCCGAAGTAAACAATACTCATACGCGTAGTCGGTGCTAAGAGCGCCTGAAGTGTTTTTTATTTCCGCCGATAGAAGGCAGCACATCGACCTCGGAGGGACGCTCAATTAGCGCGGCTTGGGTCAGTCCTCGGTTCTCGTCGGCTTCTTGCGGTTGTGCTCTGTGCGTTCTGCTATTAACTCTGTTTTAATCGTGATTTTTTACATGCATCCTTTAACGGTAATTTACGTAAAGTATGGGTCCTAAAAGGCTTAGTTTTGCCAGTGGTAGTGGTAGTGGTGAGAAAAGGAAGAAGGAAATGCTTTCTATAGAAATTAAGCAGGAAATTATTGAAAAACATGAGCGTAGCATCCGGGTGAGTGAACTTGCTAAACAGTATGGCCGTAATATGACGACGATCTCGACAATCCTTAAACAGAAGGAAGCTATTAAAGCAGTGAAACCTTCTAAGGGGATCACTATAATTTCCAAATGCCGTACCCCTATCATAGAAGAGATGGAACGACTTCTACTAGTGTGGATTAAGGATAGAGAGATCGTTGGCGACACCATCACCGAGACCGTTATCTGCGAGAAGGCGCACGCCATCTTTACGGACTTGAAGGAGGAGAGCTCTGGGGGTGATGCTGTGGAGAGTTCAACCGAGCCTTCCTCAGATGATTTCAAGGAATCTCGTGGCTGGTTCGAGAAATTTAAGAAACGGTCCGGGATTCATTCAGTTGTTCGCCACGGAGAGGCTGCTAGTGCGGACACAAAGGCTGCAGCTGACTTTGTCAAGAACTTCGAAAAGATCGTGCAGGAAGAAGGCTACGTAGAGCAGCAGGTGTTTAATTGTGATGAAACCGGGCTGTTTTGGAAGAAGATGCCGAGTCGAACCTACATCACTGCCGAAGAGAAGAAATTGCCTGGGCATAAGCCAATGAAGGATCGGTTGACTCTTGCCCTATGTGCCAACGCTAGCGGGGACTTTAAAGTCAAGCCCTTACTGGTTTACCATTCAGAGAACCCTAGGGCCTTTAAAGCACACAACGTCGATAAGGATCAGCTTCATGTTTTCTGGCGATCCAACTCGAAGGCCTGGGTCACTAGGCAATTCTTTGTGCAATGGGTAAACCAAGTTTTCGGCCCTTCTGTGAAGAAGTATCTTCACGAACAGAAATTGCCTTTAAAGTGCCTGCTATGCCTTGACAATGCACCCGCTCACCCCCCCCCCCCCGGACTTGAAGATGATATCTTCGATGAATTCAAGTTCATAAAGGTGCTGTATCTTCCACCGAATACCACCTCTATCCTCCAGCCCATGGACCAGAAAGTCATCTCTAATTTTAAGAAGCTGTACACCAAGCACTTATTTAAGCAGTGCTTTAATGTCACGCAAAGCACAAACTTAACTTTGCGTGAATTTTGGAGGGGCCACTTCAACATCATGCACTGCTTGAAGATCATAGATCAGGCTTGGGTGGGATTAACTCGACGGACCCTGAATTCCGCTTGGAAGAAGCTTTGGCCTGATGCTATTGCTCCCCGAGATTTCGAGGGTTTTGACCCCGAATCTGATCCCGTGGTCGGTGCAGCGGAAGCCGTAGAGGAAATCGTCTCCTTTGGCAAGTCCATGGGTCTGGAGGTCAACGCAGATGACGTTACGGAACTCGTCGCCGAACATCACGACGAACTGACGACAGATGAGCTCAAGGAACTCCATGCTATGTCGGAGCACATGAGTGATGACGAGGAAGAGAGCGAGGAGGTAGAACATGTGTTAGGTTCAGCGCAAATAAAAGAGGTGTTAGGAAAATATCAAGACGTGGTCGACTTCATCGACAAATACCATCCAAAGAAATTGCAGGTTTGTCGTGTAGTTTCTCAATTCGATGATGTTTGCCTAACTCACTTTCGAAACATTCTGAAAAGCCGTACCAAGCAATTATCTATCGATGCTTTCTTTAAAAAAACTGCGAAGCGAACTCGTGATGAAGAGGATGTAAGTGAATCGAAGAAAACGACAAAGAGTGAAGCGGAAGAAAGTGAAACACAGAAAACGGAAAAGAGTGAAACAAAAGAAATTCAGTCAATTTTAAATGTAGAGAGTGATAGTGATTAAAATTACGTAATCATCAAAAAGAAAAAATATAAAATATAAAAATAAAAAAAAAAATAAGCTAAGTTATGTTAAAGTTCACTTAGTGTAAGTTAGAATAAGTTACGGTAGTGTACGTTTATCGTAGTTAACCTCTCTACCTCCTCGCCGTCCGTCCGTCTCCTCTCTCCTCTCTGCGTAGCGAAGACTAACAACACCTGCGCTGGAGTTTCTAAGGTAAAGTGACGCTAAAAACCCATTTCTTATTTATCATTTTTTGCTAATTCTTCTTATTTACATGTCTATTCTTCTTATTTACATGTCTATTATCTAATTTAGTGTTCATTATTCTCATGGGAAAATTATGTGTAGTAGTTTATTAAGAAGTTATCATAGGTTTTTGGGCTCAACCCCGGATTAATCCTATTTCAATGTATTCTTATGGGAAAATTCGTTTCTACATCCGAACAATTTCTACATCCGAAGTTGGTTCTGGAACGGATTAAATTCGTATGTAGAGGTTCCACTGTATGTATATATATATATATATATATATATATATATATATATATCCAGACACTTGCTCTCTATTAAGAAGGGGAGATGGTTGTGTACAGCTCTAATGAGGCTAGGTCACTTCTTGCAACACACTTCCATGTGTTTCTTCACAACCCTTTTGAATTTGATTGTATGTGAATTGTTTCAGTTTTTATAATATTTTTAGGTTAATTAATTCATTAACAAAACAAAGATACCTACATCGGTTTTTATCATTTAATTCGCTGAAGGAAACATTGTGTCATCATATTGATTTGAAATTTAATTTTCCCTTCAAATTTGCTAACCAAATTCATTTTATATGATATATCAAAGCCACTTCATAATTCTAACAAAGATATTAGTTGCGATTAAGTGAAGTCTTGATCCATGCACACAAAAAAATAAATAAATAAATAAATAATTAAGCAGGAACAAAACGTTACAGAGGAGAATAAAAAATACGTATAAAATCTTAAAGATCGTAACGGTGGATATTCCAATAATAAAATATTCCCTCCAATATACTAAATTACATTGAACAATCCCAGCAAATATACTGGAGTTACTGCAATAAGTTTTCTCTTGCAGGTAAGCTAATAGTGTCTCTAATATTTCCTATTTTTCTACTCAGATATTCTAATTTCTTTTAATTTGTCCTTTATCAAATATGTAATCATGGCTCTCTGACCTACTCTGATATCCATGTACTCAACAATTTCTTTACAGAATTCTATTAAATATGAAATAGTTTCCTTGTCAAGACTGAAATTCTTATGAATATTCTAAATCGACGTATACCTCCTAAGCTAATCAACGATGACTCGCAATTCTACATAATTACATACAAGTATACAATTCTTCTTCACCTAAGGGATTACTGCGCTGTAAATGTTCAGTGGCCGCTTTCCTCTTGGTAAGGGTAGAAACGACTCTTTAGCTATGGTAAGCAGCTCTTCTAGGAGAAGGACACTCCACAATCAAACCATAGTTCTCTAGTCTTGGGTAGTGCTATAGCCTCTGTACCATGGTCTTCCACTGCCTTGGGTTAGAGTTCTCTTACTAGAGGGTACACTAGGGCACACTATTCTATCTTATTTCTCTTCCTCTTGTTTTTCTAAAGTTTTTATACTTTATTTAGGAGACATTTACATTAATGTTACTGTTCTTAAATTATTTT
>NC_090734.1:121853576-121861076 GCF_036898095.1 Palaemon carinicauda
TTAACGCCAGCTCTTACTTGTCTGCACCTTTACCTACTCCCATCTCCTCCCTTCTTATTTCCACGTTTTCCACCCCGAACTATGCCAAAAGCCAACAATTCCTGCTAACCAAGGTATTTATCATATGAGAAAGATGACAGAACCCACAGTATATGCAAGACTCAGATGTTTGACCCGACACCGGTTGACAGTTGCTAACACACATTCACTGAAATGGGAAAAATGGGCCGTTCGACACTGAATATCGTTCTGATGAAGGATGAATCCCTATGCCTTTAAGAGGATTAACATGAAAACAAAACCACACCACTATCCCATACCAACATTGCTGACATCTCCACCTACCTTCACAGTGCTAAAGTATTTTTGACCATCGACCTCCTGAAGGGGTATTATTAAGTGGCAATGAACACAAAAGACATCCACAAGATCGCCATCACCAGCCCTTTGGTACATATACTTCCAATTACTCCTGCTTTGGTCTTGTTATGTAGGGGCCACATTTCAACAACTCATGGGGACCTCCCCTTCTGTGGATGTTATGTAGATGACATACTGGTATTCTCCTACACCAAAGAAGATCACACCAACGAAGACCACATATGTAACCTACACATAATCCTTGACCGCCTGCAGCAGTACGCCCTTGTAATTTAATACGACATGTGTACCTTTGGTACCAATGAAGTGGCATTCTTTGGTCATCGCATAAGCCCTTTTCCAGTACAGAAGCTCCTCACACCCTCAACCATCAAAAGCATTACAGGAGTTCTTTTGGTATGGTAATCTTTTAGCCATTGCGGCCACTCTTGCTCCCATTTATTACACAAGGGCAAGCAAAAGACTTGAAGTGGGGACTCTTTGAGGATGCAGCCTTCTTCAATGTAAAAAAAGCACTATCAGCCACTACTGTTCTTTTCTTTTTCATGCCAACTGAATTCCACCTACTCGCCATCGATAGCAGACATGTGATTATTGGGGAATACTCAAAAATTGGCCTTCTTCGGTAAAAAGCTTTCCAAGGTGGAATCCAGTTCCTCTACCTTCGACAGCAAACTACTGGCGATGTATTTGACTGTCTATCACTTCCACCACTTCTTAGATGTCAATTCCTTTGTCATTTACAAGGATCACATATCCCTTTTGTATGCCTTCACTCGACAGTCCGACACCTGGTCTGCCTGTCAACGGTTAATATTTCGCTACTATTTCTGAATACAACTGGATAATTCAACACATCCGTGGTACACTGACTCCTGTCGCTAATGCCCTTTCCAGAAATACATTGGCTGCTGTTCACCTGGGAATGGATTACAAATCCTTAGCACTACCTCAACAAAAGGACCCTGAGTACCAAACCTGCAGTACATCCCCCCCACGTCTCTAAGTTGGGAAGACGTCGCCATCGATGACTCCAACGATGCCCTCTTCTGTGATATCAGTACTGTTAAGTCATGCCCATAGATACCTGCATCCATGTGCAGACGTGTTTCAATTGATCCATGACCTCTCACATCCTCCCATTGATCTATTGCACAGCTACTAAAGTAGTTCATATGGCATGGTATTACTAAAAATACCAAGGATTGGGTCTATGCCTGTACTTCATGTCAAACTTGAAAGGTACATCGACATACGGATTTGGTTGTTGGCACTTTTCATCAACCTTAGCATCATTTTACCCATATTCACATTGATGTGGTTAGACACTACCCATGTCATCGATCACTCCACTTGTTGGTCTGAAACCATCCTGATACAAGATGCAACATCCACCTCATATACTGCTGCCTTACTTTCCAGGGCATATTACTTCCGACAGGGGCAATACTTTCACCTCTCAATTGTGGACATCCTTAGGGCATCTTCTTGACATCAACCTACATCAGACAACCGCTTACAACCCTGCAGCCTACGGAATGATTGAACATTTCCAACATTCCTCAAAGCAGCCTTGATGTCATGCTGCGCTAACCCAAGTTGGTTTTCGCAAGTTCGCTGGGTCCTCTTCTTTTTGAGGACCACTTCAAAACACACTATGGATGTCTCAGTGGCAAAAATGGTGGTCCCTGCTTTTCCCCTCAACATTCTTGGAAAAGAGGACTGGATCACCACTGACCGCCTAAATCCAGCAAGACTTGCCAACAGTACAAATCGCAATGGCAGGTCGCCTTCTTTTACATGCATGTCTGATACAGGGAGGGAGCAATGTAATGGATTTGCAACTATCAATGCACATACAAATAAGAAAGAATGCTCTTTCTCCGCTTCTTCAACGCAACATGAATGGTAACCGCCTTTGGATTCCAATCAGCTTATGCTATTTTCTACTCAGTTTTCATTTCCGTTATCATATTGTCTATTTTCATGCCAATGTTAACCTTATTGATAATGAATGGTTGGTAATCATTTGGTATCATAACATTAATGGTCATTAAGGTCGATTGGACTATGCTTAATAAACAATTAATATGTTATAAAAGCCGCTGCAATTGCCATTGGGAGTTTATAAACACATGTGTTGTTCGCTAAATAAAGTTAGTTATTCCAGAGCTTGTCATGATTTATACCTTCTTTATAGACGTTACACAACCAATGAGACTAACATCCCAGATTACACTACACCTTTAAATACTTATTTGAAATATACAATGAAAGCAGCCTATTACTCCAACCTTCTTGGATCAGTCACAAAGGGTCCATAATTACGAAAAAATATAGCGTAGCAATTGGTTTCCTCGTGTCTAAGATTGTTTTAGAATATATATCTGCAATTGGTATTTACGCAAAGATACTGAAAACGGCTTCTTAAATTAAAAAAAAAGGAAAAAAAAAGAGATAAAGATAAACCTGTTTTACAGAATTTTCAAGGGATATATCATCCTAGCGGTAATAAATATTATTTTTCTTAAATATAACAGAGATGGAGACCAGAGGACACCAAAAACGAACTAATATGAATTTCCATTTTAGTGGCATAGTAAATTCGTTGTATTCTTAACTTTGTTGAGGACACGTCTTCCAGTGGACAAAACACCAACAGTCTTAGTAACTTTAGTTTCTTAATATTTGTGATCATAAAATAATAAAAATACTAGACTACATCCGTACCCTTTTTGAATACACCGGATGATATGAACATCTATAGACCCCTGAATTATCCATATACCAAAGAAAATGCAATAATAAACAAATAGGAATTGTGATTTTGTATTACCTTTACCTTTATTTCTATTACCATTGCTAACACTAATACCCACGATATCATATAATAAAACCCCATGAAATGAAAATAACTATAATATACAATAAAAGCTACTCCCTCTGGCTTTTTGTGTATTATATAATTTAAGAGAAATGAGGATCTGGTATTTACACAAGTTCCTCCATAACACTAAAAGGTACTGAAACACTCCTTTTGGTTTTTACAATTATGTAGATAGGAACTTCCCACTACCTACATAATTTAAAGGACCAGTGGAAACAAATGATTCAAGAGTGAAAATGGAGTGGAATTCTTCATAATTCGATACAGATTTTTTGAAAACTCAAAAGGAATAATGCAACTTACCACACTGGGTTGGATCCATTATGTACCGCCCAGGAACAGCCTGAAATGGAATGAAATAATTACGTAATGTTTTAAACAATGTCTACAAAAAAAAAGATACATATTTTTTTTAGGGACACATGGAAAAAAAAAATATATATATATATATATATATATATATATATAAATTTATATATATATATATATATATATATATATATATATATATATATATATATATATATATACTGTATGTGTGTCTGTGTCATTATCACTAAAGTATATTATTCCCCAATATATTCAGTAGCCTACTAATGACCTACACTTCAAAAAATGTTTTTATTTTGGAAGACAAAACCAGATTTGAAAAGAAAATTTAGATCCAACTAGCCTATATATCACACCGACAATTCATTCCCTTTCGCACCAGTGATATCTGCAGTCTTCTCACTTCTAAAAATTCACCTATTAATTTCACAAGAAACAAATAGCAGTTTTTATTCTTTATTTTAACAAATTCTTATTACTTTATTCTATTTTAGGCCTTGACTCAGAATGGATGTTTGCATAAAAAAAAAGAAAAAAAAATCCAATCACCAACAAGAAACCAAGACCAGCTAAATCACTTTAAAGGCGATACAAAATTAGTACTTCTTCTTCTTCTTGGGCTGCATCTTTTCCCACTTTTATCAGGGGTCGATGTTTCTGACCAGCTTTCTCCATCTACCTGTCCCACACTTCAACACCGGTTAATCCCTTTGATCGAGGGTCATCCTTGATACAGTCCATCCACCTTCGCTTTGGTCTCCCTCTCCTTCTCGTTCCCTGTACCTCCATTTCCATCACCCTCCTCCCAATATACTGTTCATCTCTTCTCATGACATGACCATACCACCTCAGTCTACTTTCTTGGATCTTATCTGATAGTTTTCTAACTCCTGTGGTACCCCTAATTACTTCATTCCGTATCTTATCTCTTTTTGTCACACCACATCCATCTCAACATTCTCATCTCTGCCACATCCAGTTTCTTCTCTTCTGTCTTTTTTATTGCCGGTCTCACAATGGTCCTGTGTACTTTACCTTTCAACTTAACCCCTATTTTCCTGTCACATAGTACTCCACGCACTTTTTTTCCAATTCTTCCATCCTGCTTGTATTTTGGGGTTTATTTCTGCCCCCAGATCACCATCCTCTGCAACTGTTGATCCTAAATACCAAATACTCTGTCTTTTTCCTGCTGATCTTCAGTCCTCCATTTTCCATTTCTCTTCTCCACTCCTCCAGTTTCTCTTCTACTACCTCTCGCCTAGTGCTACACAGTATAACATCACCAGCAAAAAGCATACACCAAGGAGACTGATCTCTAATACCTTGTGTTACTATATCCATGACCAGATCAAATAGGTAAGGGCTCAATGCGAACCCCTGATGTAGGCCTACATTTACTGGGAAACTTTCTGTTAGTCCTATACAGCTCTTAACATTTGCTTCTGCCCTTTCATACATATCTTGGGTGATTCTTACGTATTTCTCAGGGACTCCCTTTTCCCTCATACATTTCCACAGTTCCTGACGTGGGGGGGGGGAATACAAAATTAGTACAAAAATTATAAAATGTTTGTATTTTCCATTTCAATCTTCTTGTTCAGCACAAGGAATGGCTAATGGTCTTAAAATTGGCTTAAATCAAGAATCTGGACATTCACGGCCACCAAATCAAAATTAGTCTCAAGTACTACATTTGAACCTCTCAGAAAACTATTAGATCTATCACTTGCAAATTCGCACCTAACTCTTGGTACCAAAGATATCTCTACCACTTATAAGAATTTATTAATCGATTTCTATTTCAAGTTAATAATTACCAACCAATTTATTTGTAGGAATGACATTCATTGATTAGAATTAATAAGAAGAGTGACATTCGTATCTAACTTCTACTTGTAAAAACAAATGATTGTAAATCTAATCTGATGATGTTTACAAGTAAAACATCAAGTTTTATACAGTAGTTACTACTAAACCGATTCCTAGCAGGGATTAGCATAATAAGCACATATCAGGATTGTCATAATAACTTTATATTTCACTATAATTAAGTAATAAAAGGATCACCACAATCTATTCCCACACTATACCCGGTGACACGCAAACCTCTTTAGGGCCCATTGCCTAATGAACCTGGTTACTATTCACAACTCATCATCAACAGCGTCTGCTAAGAGTGCAATCCACAGGTCCACACTAAGCCCCCTAACCCCATTAACAAAAACCCGATATAATCTAAGTTGTAGATCTTCCAATGGCGAGGTTAAATTAATTTACTCCTAAACAAAGAACAACCAATGCAGATTCAATATTGGAAAAATAAAATCCCCTTACAAAGAGAATCTGATGATTAATTTGCATAACAGTTATAAAAACAATGACATTCATAAACATTTTACTAAAACAATATATATCATTACAAAAATACAACAGTGATAGTCCAAACCGGATTAATATTTAAATAATTCAAATGGTTCCAGCATGCATACAGTACGCTATATTATACATGCAAATATATATACATACACACATACACTTACAAACACACATACAGCATGTGCATATAACCCTGAGAGAGAGAGAGAGAGAGAGAGAGAGAGAGAGAGAGAGAGAGAGAGAGAGAGAGAGAAGCCAAATTTAAACAAGATTAATTATATATACAGAAAATGCAATAAAATGCTAATTCGGTCATATTCGTTTGTCCAGCCTCAGCCTATGACGGCTTTCTGCGGACTAAAAAGCCAACTAGCCCACTTTCCCTAGATTATTAACCTTCTGTCCGTGTGCTAACGCATATATGTCTGTATGCATATGCGTTTGCAGGTGCGTCTGTAATATAACAGCAAAGTTTTCTAAAAAGATTTTTCGTGATTTGATTAGTTTTTGTTAATTATTGTACCAATGAATAAAGATCAAGGCAACATTATGAAGTAATAACTGATACGGTTATTAATTGTAAAATAACTGGATTTTAAATTATTCTAAATTCATAATTTCCATAGTTATAAATAATTCTTTAATAATAGTTCTTTTCCTTGCAATATTGACGATATTAAGACTTCGGATTATAATTCTGTTATCTTCTTTACTAAAAGAAATAATTAAAATGATTAAGCTTGAGTAAGCTTGACATAATTAAAGTTGTATACATTTATTTCTCATCTAAAGGGCAGAGAGAGAGAGAGAGAGAGAGAGAGAGAGAGAGAGAGAGAGAGAGAGAGAGAGAGAGAGAGAGAGAGAGAGAGAGTCATTTATGGAAAAAAGCACTCTTGGCCAATGATATACATAAATATTAGTTTAACACAACAAACATACAAAGAAGTATACTTTTCGTACATACTGTCTTTCGTACGTATAATTGCTAAACAATAGAGTTAATTCGTTTTTTTCCGTGTGTTCCGTGGACAACAATCTGAAATATTCCAAAACTTTTTCCGTTAATTCACTTGGATCTGAATTATACTTATTCCCCTTCTTTGGGCCTTTAAAGATTTCGCTACATCGATTAAGACAATTACTGACCTCTTAAGACATATATGTAAAATCACACGAAATCTGGCAACGGTATTAACGTTTACTTTTAATTCGCTCTCAATGCTACACTGGATGTATGTTAAAAATGTCCTCTTTTTGTTCAAACAGGCGCAATAATGAAAAACCTAATTAAAAAGGCCACACCCCATATATATATATATGTATATATATGTATATATATATATATATATATATATATATATATATATATATATACATCTATATATATATATATATATATATATATATATATATATATATATATATATATAGTTGATAGATGGGTTCCTCTTGGGAATCGCAATTTAAGTAGGAATAAAATAGTCAATGCTGCTATCATCATCTTTATTCGGGAGCTTTCGACA
>NC_090734.1:121871076-121876076 GCF_036898095.1 Palaemon carinicauda
ACGATATCCATTTACAATACCACCGATATTGCCATCAGAAAATTCCAATGCAGTAAGTTGTAGGTAAAGAAAATTTATATCCTCTGGTACATTGCCATGGAATTTTATATATATATATATATATATATATATATATATATATATACATATATATATATATATATATATATATATATATATATATATATACATATATATATATATATACATATATATATATATATATATGTATATATATATATATATATATATATATATATATATGTATATATATATATGCAGAAGAACCACAGGGAAAACGAAAATACGAAATATACGATTAAGTCCTGACTAGTTTCGTGATACTTCTTCTGAAGAAGTATCACGAAACTAGTCAGGACTTAATTGTATATTTCGTATTTTCATTTTCCCTGTGGTTCTTCTGCATCTGAGCACCACGTTTCCCTGTGATTTTTACGCATATATATATATATATATATATATATATATATATATATATATATATATATATATATATATATATATATATATACATATTGGTCGATTTAGTTACATTTCAGCAAAAATATTTTCGCTATTATCTTTGAGTAGTCCACCTGTGCATCCAGAAATAACATAAGGTACTAATTTTGCATACGCATTATCATCCATCATTGCTCAGGTCCCTCGATTTTACGTCGCTAGTACTCTTAAACATGTTATGGTAACACTTTCATGCGATTTTACTTTACAAGTTTAAATATGATTACCAATTTGATAAAAAAAAAAAAGGATGTATGAAGGTGAGAAGATTATGTTTAACGCCAAATTAAAACAGCGAATTTCTCTTGTGAGATGAAAGTGGTTTATATTCTTTGGCTAGTAGCCCCATCCTTTACTTACCCAAAATGAGATATTTTTCTAGAATATAACGTAGCTAATATAATATCTATTTCGGAATTATTATTGTACTCAACATGCAATGTACAAGCGGCTGCAATTATCTCGTTATGATGAATTTAGACTTTACGGCTAGTAAAATTGACCATTGATTATTCATCCGTGTTAATTATGAAAGATTCTTGCATAATTTTTCGATAAAATATACTATATGAAATATCAATAAAACCTCCATGAAAAGTTTGTTAACTTAAATTTTAGAGACTTATGCCGTAATGTGCTTTAAACAATTGTCATAGAAATGAGATCAAACCAGTTTCTAGACAAAATTAACCCCGAAAAGATCACGTAATACAAACTGGTTCAAATATGTTCTCTTAACACACCTCTCCAAAGGCAAAATAAAAATCTGCAAGAAGTGGTTCCGTTTATCAAGTAATCCCAAAAAGCAACACAGAAATCAGTACTTTTCTCTTATGCTAAAATCTTTCAATAAAAGTGAAAGAAGTACCAAGCCATTGAAGTCTCTCTCTCTCTCTCTCTCTCTCTCTCTCTCTCTCTCTCTCTGTGTAAATCGCTAAATCCGTTACTAAGTGGCAGAACTATACCTGCTTTTCCCATCAAACGTAATTTCCCATATATACTAAAGTACAAATTAAGTCCCCTATTAAGCATCCCTTCCCTTTCCGTTATAAACAAACACGAACACAACCGCAAGGTGATTATTATTAGAGCTGCTGAGGAAATGGAGGTCGGGCAACCCGTAGATTATCCTAAGCCTGCTCTCTATGTAAATCCAGGGTTGCTTGTCTGCATCGGGTGCTGAACAAGAGCTTCCGGCCGTAGTCCTTCCAGAAAGTAGGTAGTTGGGCCGGTGGAAAGGGAGCAAGTGACAGAGGATGTATTTAAGGGGATGGATACAAGGAAGAAGGCCAAGGCATCCACTGAGGACTTTGGCTCTTGGAAAAGGATATTTGGGTGAATATCGGCAAACCCGCCCAGCCCCTAATTTTTGTTGTTAAATGTTTTACTAGAAAAAACTTGTGTTAGAGATCGTGAAAACGTACTGTAATTCAAGAGCATCTTGTGATACCCATGCAGTTATTTCTTGAATTGTTTAAGAAAGGGTGTGGTGGCCGATGTGGTAACGTCCCTGACTGATGAACACCAGACTGGGGTTCGAGTCCTGCTCAAACTCGTTAGTTTCTTTGGTAGCTGCAACCTCACCATCCTTGTGAGCTAAGGATGGGGGGTTTGGGGGAGCCTATAGGTCTATCTGCTGAGTCATCAGCAGCCATTGCCTGGCCCTCCTTGGTCCTAGCTTGGGTGGAGAGGAGGCTTGGGCGCTGATCATATGTATATATGGTCAGTCTCTGGAGCATTGTCCTGCTTGATATGGCAATGTCAGTCCCTTGCTTCTGCCATTCATGACGCGGCTTTTAAACCTTTAAACGCTTTCTTACTATTCACTGCTTAATCAGATTAACGATAAACGCCAAAGGAGGTCATTATGGGTGTGAATGTTGAAAAGATACTCATTAAGCAGATGAATATATCATAATGGGCACAAATACTGAACCCATAATACTTACGGATAATAATCGTGAAATCTGGCTCGCAGTGTTCAATAGCAAAGAAACTAACATGAAGGGTCATCAAACTGAAGGATATTATATCTTGAATCGAGAAGGATTAGGACATAAATGCCAATAGATAAATGTCGATAGCATTAAGGACCTGAATGGAAGTGAGCCATAATGCAAAGATCTATTACACCGAAGATCATCCTACCAATGAATATTAGAGAGGTAAAATTAAATCTAGATCATGTAAAGATCAAATTTTATTTGATATGACTTTATTCATAGAACCCGGGCCATGTGATAGTTCTAGGACTGGGGAGGCAATATAATACTGAATAGACACGGGCTAGAGGGTTGAGGCAGTTCCAATATGAAGAATAAGGAATAAAAGCTGAATGGTACGATGGAAGAAAGGAAGCAAGGGGGGGGGGGGTGGTGGTGGTAAGCCTACTGGAAACATCCCTAGCCGATAGTTTCTAGTAGTGCCTGTAATCTGACCTACTTGTGAACTAGAGATGGGGAGGGAACCTATAAGTCTAAATACTGAGTCATCACCATACATTGCCTGGTATTCCCTGGTCCTGGCTTGGGTGAAGAAGTGGCTTGTGCGCTGATAAAATTTTATATATGTTCGATTTCTAGGACTTTGTCCAGATCCTTTCATCTGCCGCTCATGGATGAAATATATCATGGGTTGTTGTGGCCTGATTGGTAACGTCTCTGCCTGGTGTTTGCCAGACGGGGGTTCGAGTCTCGCTCAGACTAGTTAGTGCCTCCAGTGTCTGCAACCTTACCATCCTTGTGAGCTAAGGTTGGGGGGTATGGGGGAGCCTATAGGTCTATCTGTGAGTCATTAGCAGCTTGTGCCTGGTCCTCCCTGGTCCTAGATTGGGTATATAGGGGGCTTGGGCGCTGATCATATAATATATAGTCAGTCTCTAGGGCACTGACCTGCTTGCTAAGGCAGAGTCACTGTCCCTTGCCTCTGCCATTCACGAGCGACCTTTAAATGACGAACATGGTGACAGGGATGATCATGGATGCAAGCAATTGAATAAAAGGTTATATTGGACAACTATTTCTAATCATTAACTATAATGCAGTTAAAAATTGTCAATGATTCCTGTAAGGAACATGGAATTGGATGAAATTTTCCAAGGAAAATTATGATCTCAACTGATGTGAGAATCTTTCTGGAGATAATATCGAGTGTATTTTTAACTAGGGCCAAATAGAAAATCAAGGATCATTATAGAGACAAATACTGAAGCAAAGATCACTCACTAAAGGAAGGAATGTCAAATTCAACGCTTTTACCGATACAAATGCTAAACCAAATACCATTTTCGAAATAAACTCTAAATCGACAATCATTGTACAGAAGTCACACTATCGATGTAGAGATTATAACAAAATTTTAATAATAATAATAATAATAATAACAATAATAATAATAATAATAATAATGGGGAGTCCTCTTCTTTTCAGATCATTATATAGAAGTGACTATCGATCTAGAGATCATAACAAAGAAATAATAATAATAATAATAATAATAATAATAATAATAATAATAATGGGGAGTCCTCTTCTTTTCAGACAATATCGATCTAGAGATCATAATGAAGAAATTTTAATAATAATAATAATAATAATAATAATAATAATAATAATAATAATAATAATAATAATAATAATAATAATAGTAGTAGTAATGAGGAGTCCTCTTCTTTTCACTTCATTATATGAAGTGACAATATCGATCTAGAGATCATAACGAAGAATTTTAATAATAATAATAATAATAATAATGATAATAATATTAATAATAATAATAATATTGGGGAGTGCTCTTCTTTTTCAGAGGTCTGACGCTCTGCATATGCTGCAGCCCTCCTTGGGTATCCAAGGTGGGGCACCTCGAGCAAAGGATCCTCATGGCCGACCATACACACACACACACACACACAAAATAAGGGGGGGGGGGGAGGGGCAGGATACTTCCAACATAGGGAACAAGAAAAGTAAACGTTTAGCCTTCCTATATGCAGAACCGCAAACCAAATCGGTCGTAAAATAAGAGATTCCCCGAACGGCAAAATCCTATTCGGGCACGATTACACCCGCGGGCTTCCTTCCATCATGGCCACAGGTCACTGCAGGTCTAAGGGCCTTAATGAGTTTAACAATTTATTTTGACAGTTGGATATGAAATCAGGGCTTTAATGCCAATTGGAGATTTGGAGTTGTGTTGCAGATTCTCGATTCCGCCAATAAAAACAGATCCAATATTGGCCTTCGATTAATGTAAGCTGAAATGTGTTGCCTCGCACAACTGCTCATGATAAAGGGAAGGCAAAAAGGGATATCTACTAATTTAGCAAATAGGATTACGCATTTTGTCAGATTTTTAAAAAGATTCAGGTGCTGGAAGGTCAATGTATTATTATTTTCAATAAAGTTTTAATTCTCAATGATTTGTATCTTTAATTAAGTTATATTTACTTGAGCTTTAACTTTTAATTATTAGAGCCTTTA
>NC_090734.1:121881076-121916076 GCF_036898095.1 Palaemon carinicauda
TCAAAATTCAGAAGAGCATTCTACACTCAAAGTTATATCGCTTCGAAGACGATCTTGCGATGCTCCCAAGATCAATGAAATGAATTTCAAGTAATAATTGAAGTGTAATAAATTCGTGTACTCTGAGAAGCGATTCCATTAAGAGTCATGAAATGTGAATTCTCTTCGTTCCATGAAATATGTATTCTCTTCGTCCAATGTCACATTCGGGGGAGGGAAAACTACTCTCTATTCTGATAGCGCCCATTAAAAAGAGCATCTTTTATCGCTGCACTGAAACTGAAAAGACTTAGATTTTTAATAAAAGAGCTTATTTCCATTCTAAATAAAACAATCTGGATTTCTTAGGATTATATAAAGCAGAGTCGACTTCAACTTTATACGTCGCTTCATAATAGCATGGAAATTGTAGCCTCTTTACATAGGGATTAAAGTATAAAGAAATAGGTTTGTATCCTTCCTAGGGTAGATGCACTTATCATATATAATTCTCAATGTAGGTGTTACTAAAGCTACCGTGAATTCGATATGAAGAACTACAGTATTGGCGATTTAATATTTCAGGGTAACAAAAACATGTGGGTTACTGATAATATATATATATATATATATATATATATATATATATATATATATATATATATATATATACTATATACTTACATACACACACACGCATATATATATATATATATATATATATATATATATATATATATATAATGTATACACACACATCATCATCATCATCATCTCCTCCTACGGCTATTGACGCAAAGGGTCTCGGTTAGATTTCGCCAGTCGTGTTTATCTTGAGCTTTTAATTCAATACTTCTCCATTCATCATTACATACTGTGACGGAGCCGAGAGAGGGTTGTGAACTCAAAGGCAGGAAGCAATCAACTGAGTTGTTTATTAAGGAACACTCTCCTTTATATACAAAACCTCAAGGCAACAGGACATAACCTGTTCGAGAGACAGACAATGTTACAGAACAAAACCGGAGACATGATCATTCAGGTTCTTTTTAGTGCGAGGGAAGAGCGCAGATACAAGCATAATATATACAAAATAATTATGTACAATTGTGTGACACACGGTTGGTACATGGCTCCCCCCCTAAAAATGACATACTGTACATGTTAAATAGGGCGCCCTGATCTAGAGAGGCGAACTGTAGGCGGGTCATCTGGCAGAAGATAAGCAGGTTTTAGACGATCATTGGAGACCCAGTCTTCTTTGCCCCGAATGTTTAGGAGGAATGCTTTCGGACTGCGTCGGATCACAAGGAAAGGGCCCGTGTAAAGGGGCGTTAGTGGTGGCCTGCTGGTGTCGTTGCGCAGGAAGACGTGCGTTGCAGAGTGCAAGTCCGTTGGTATGTGATGCTTCGCTGGGGGCTTATAAGTCTGGCGGCACGGAGTAAATTTTCCCACGACGTGACGTATGAGCTGGAGATCGTCGGAGGAGGTTGTAGAAGGAAAAAATTCGGCAGGGACGACCAACGGGTCGCCATACACCATTTCAGATGCCGAGACGTCAAGGGCGTCTTTAGGAGTGGTCCTTAGTCCCAGGAGGACCCAGGGAAGCTGAGTAAACCAGTTGCAATCCTTGCAGCGGGAGATCAAAGCTGCTTTGAGGGTGCGATGAAAACGTTCAACCATTCCATTGGCAGCAGGGTTGTAGGCCGTTGTCTGATGTAGGGTGATGCCCAGGAGATTCGCTAATGACGTCCACAATTGAGAGGTGAAAGTGGTTCCCCTGTCAGAAGTAATATGCTCAGGGATACCGAATCTTGAAATCCATCCAGAGAGTAAGGCAGATGTACATGAGGCGGACGTTGCAGTTTCCATGGGAATGGCTTCAGGCCAACGAGTGGAGCGGTCGATGACGGTAAACAGGTAACGATGTCCTTGTGATGTGGGTAGGGGGCCTACAACGTCGACGTGAATGTGTGCGAAACGACGCTGAGGTTGAGGAAAGGTGCCCACTCCTGAATCTGTGTGTCGATGCACTTTGGAAGTTTGGCAAGAAGTACAGGCGCGGACCCAATCCTTAGGATCTTTAGAAATGCCGTGCCAAATGAACTTTGCCTTCAGCAGCTATGCAGTAGAACGGCACGAGGGATGTGAAAGGCCGTGAATGAAATCAAACACCTGTTGGCGCATGGGAGCAGGAATCCAAGGTCGCGGTCTACCAGTACTGACGTCACAGAGGAGGGTGGTGTTGGAGTCTTCGAGGGGAAAGTCTTCCCAACGGAGGGACGTGCAGGATGTCCTACAAGCTTGATACTCTGGATCCTGTCGTTGGCCTTCAGCCAGGGCGTTGTAATCCAATCCCAGTTGAACGGCAGCCAACGTGTTTCTTGACAGGGCATCGGCAACGGGATTCATTTTCCCAGGGACGTATTGGAGGGTGCAATTGTATTCAGCCACGGCGGAGAGATGTCGGCGTTGACGGGCGGACCAGGCGTCAGACTGTCGAGTGAAGGCGTGCACCAGAGGCATGTGGTCTGTACGAATGACGAAGAGCATACCTTCTAAGAAATGGCGAAAGTGACGGACAGCCAAGTGCACCGCCAGCAATTCTCGATCGAAGGTAGAATAACCCGATTCTGCCTTGGACAGTTTTCTGCTGAAGAAGGCCAATGGGCGGGGCGAGCCTTTGACCACCTGCTCGAGTACTGCACCAATAGCGACGTCGCTGGCATCGGTGGAGAGAAGGAGAGGGGCGTGTGGGATAGGAAAAGTGAGAGCCGCAGCAGTTGATAGGGCCTTCTTTGCATTGCAGAAGGCTGCTTCTTGAAGGGGACCCCACTTCAGGTCCTTCGGCTTTCCCTTGAGGGAGGCGTAGAGGGGAGCAAGAGTGGCGGCAATGGCTGGCAGAAAACGGTGATAATAGTTGATCATGCCCAAGAATTCCTGCAGAGCTTTGACGGTCGAGGGTAAGGGGAAGTTCTGAACGGCTGCTACCTTCTCAGGGAGGGGGTGGACACCTTCAGGAGTGATGCGGTGCCCTAAGAACGACACTTCGTTGGCGCCAAAAGTACACTTGTCGTACCGGACTACAAGGCCGTTTTGTTGCAGGCGGTCGAGCACGATGCGCAGGTGACCGAGGTGTTCCTCTTTTGAGGAGGAGAACACAAGTATGTCATCCACATAACATACACAGAAAGGGAGGTCCCCTAAGATGCCATCCATGAGACATTGAAACGTGGCCCCAGCATTACGAAGGCCAAAACAGGAGTAATTGAAGGTGTATGTACCAAACGGAGTGGTGATGGCAGTCTTGGGGATGTCTTCTGGGTTCATAGGCACCTGATAATACCCCTTCAGGAGATCGAGCGTAGAGAAAACCTTTGCTTTGTGCAGGTAGGAGGTCACGTCGGCAATGTTTAGGAGGGGGTAGTGATCCGGTTCTGTTTGCATGTTCAGGCGCCTGTAATCCCCGCACGGACGGAGGGAGCCGTCTTTCTTCAGAACGATGTGTAAGGGTGACGACCATGGGCTGGAGGCCTTTTGGCAAAGGCCCATTTCCTCCATTTCGGCGAACGTCTGTTTGGCGGCTGTCAATCGTTCCGGTGCCAGATGTCTGAATTTTGCGAAGACTGGGGGTCCCGTCGTCTTGATATGGTGATAAATACCGTGCTTGGCAGGAACCGTGGGCGTTTGGCGAAGTTCTGGACGGAAAACTTCTGGGTACGACGTGAGGAGGTGGGCGTAGGCATCCGTGGGTGCGCTAATGTGGAGAGCGAGGTTAGAGGGGGCGGGTTGAAGAGGTGTCGACAAGTACGAGTCTGCGTTGACCAATCGTCGGTGGGCGACATCGACCAGAAGGTGGAAATGAGAGAGGAAATCCGCACCGAGGATTGGCATGGTGACGTCAGCAACGAGAAACTTCCAATTGAATTTACCGTTTCCGAACGATAATGTGAGGTTCTCGTAACTGTAGGTGGGTATCGCAGATCCGTTGGCAGCTACCAAGCGGACGTCGGCAGATGTAGACAGACTACGTCGTGTCTTGAAGAGTTTCCTTGGCAAAAGAGAACGACAAGCACCCGTGTCTACCAAAAATCGCACGCCCGTTCCTGCATCCTGAAAAAAGAAAAGATTAGAAACACAGGAGGCCACCGCCACGAGCGATGGCCTACTTACACGTTTTTTGGCCACTGACAATCCTCGGCACATTTCTTCGCAGTTGCCCCGAATCTGAAGTGGTAGTAGCAAAACTTCGGCGGATGGGAGGTAGTAAGTGGCTGTAGAAGTCGTTTGTTGGGGCGCGAGTGATTGGTGGGTGGTGGGCGGCTTTGTCTCTGCTTCGGCACGTCACGGTGTGGGCGTGTATGTCCTACGGCATTCATGTCAGCTTCAGTTGACGTTGAATAGGCATCCTCTTCGTCAGGGGTGGAGGCGTTGATGGAGGTCTTGAAGTGGCTGTCCATAAGGGCGTCGGCTTTGGTCATCAAGTCCTTTATGGGTAAACTATCGATATCGGGTATGGCAGCGCGTATAGGTCCGGGTAAACGGCGTATCCAAAGGGCACAAAGTAGGGTCACCTCACGAGGAGAGCCGTCTGCGTCAGGTTGAAGGCGAGCGATACTGGTCATTTCCCTGAGGGCAGGCGAAGCCCTTTGGTCCCCCAACGGTTGTTGCGAGAGCTGAAAAAGCTTTGCTACACGGGCGGCTGGCGACGGCGAGTACTGCTGCAGAAGGTATGTTTTAAGGGCGTCGTACGCTATTGGCGTGTCTCCTTGTTCACAAAGCCAGTCGGATATTTCCGGGAAGGTGTCCTCGGGTATTGCCGCGAGAACATAATCTGCTTTGGTGGTTGAGCGAGTCACGCCATTGATGCGAAACTGGACTTCTGCGCGCTGAAACCAAGCAAATGCCTCTCCGCTGGCGAACGATGAAAGTTTCAATGGGGCAGCCGCAGCGCCAACTGCTGTAGTAGAGTCCGTCATAGTACCAACGATGGAGGGGCGAGGGAGGTGGGGGTGGAAGGCAGTGGGAGCGAGTCGACTTCCGGGGTCACCAATGTGACGGAGCCGAGAGAGGGTTGTGAACTCAAAGGCAGGAAGCAATCAACTGAGTTGTTTATTAAGGAACACTCTCCTATATATACAAAACCTCAAGGCAACAGGACATAACCTGTTCGAGAGACAGACAATGTTACAGAGCAAAACCGGAGACATGATCATTCAGGTTCTTTTTAGTGCGAGGGAAGAGCGCAGATACAAGCATAATATATACAAAATAATTATGTACAATTGTGTGACACACGGTTGGTACAATACCTCACTCTTCATAGTCCTCAGCCATGTAGGTCTAGGTCTTTCAACTCCTCTTGTGTCTTTCCCTTGTGGAGCCCAGTTAAACGTTTGCTGAACTAATCTCTCCTGGGAATGCAAAGAGCATACCCAAACCATCTCATTCTACCCCTCACCATAATCTCATCCACATAAGGCCCTCGAATAATCTCTCGTATAGTTTCATTTCTAACCTTGTACTGCCATTTAACTCTCAATATTCGTCTGAGAGTTTTGTTCTCAAATCCACTAAATCAGTTAGAGATTGCTACATTGCCATACCATGACTCATGTCCATACTGTAACACAGATCTCAATGACCTGATAAATAGCCTGATCTGTATATGTAATTTCAGGCGATTTTATTTCCAAATTTTACCTTACCAAGCCATAAAGTGATTTGCTTTTTTTCAATCTTCCATTAAACTCCAATTCTTAAGAACCTGTATTAGAGATCATTATTCATAAATACTTAAATGATTCTACCTAATTAATCCTTTCTTCTTCAATTGATATTTCATCTTCCATTGCATAATCCGTTCTCCTCATCTATATATATATATATATATATATATATATATATATATATATATATCTATCTATCTATCTATCTATCTATCTATCTATATATATATATATATATATATATATATATATATATATATATATATATACACACACATCATCATCATCTCCTCCTACGCCTATTGACGCAAAGGGTCTCGGTTAGATTTCGCCAGTCGTGTTTATCTTGAGCTTTTAATTCATTACTTCTCCATTCATCGTTACATACCTCACTCTTCATAGTCCTCAGCCATGTAGGCCTTGGTGTTTCAACTCCTCTTGTGTCTTTCCCTTGTGGAGCCCAGTTAAACGTTTGTTGAACTAATCTCTCCTGGGAGTGCGAAGAGCATACCCAAACCATCTCATTCTACCCCTCACCATAATCTCATCAACATAAGGCCCTCGAATAACCTCTCTTATAGTTTCATTTCTCACCTTGTACTGCCATTTAACTCTCAATATTCGTCTGAGAGTTTTCTTCTCAAATCTACTAAATCTGTCGGAGATTGCTTCACTGTCATACCATGACTCATGTCCATACTGTAACACAGATCTCAATGACCTGATAAATAGCCTGATCTGTATATGTAATTTCAGGCGATTTTATTTCCAAATTTTACCTTACCAAGCCATAAAGTGATTTGCTTTTTTTCAATCTTCCATTAAACTCCAATTCTAAAGAACCTGTATTAGAGATCATTATTCATAAATACTTAAATGATTCTACCTAATTAATCCTTTCTTCTTCAATTGATATTTCATCTTCCATTGCATAATCCGTTCTCATCATCTATATCTATCTATATATATATATATATATATATATATATATATATATATATATATACACATATATACATATATCTATATCTATCTATCTATCTATTTATATATATATATATATATATATATATATATATATATATATATATACACACATATATATACACACATCATCATCATCTCCTCCTACGCCTATTGACGCAAAGGGTCTCGGTTAGATTTCGCCAGTCGTGTTTATCTTGAGCTTTTAATTCAATACTTCTCCATTCATCGTTACATACCTCACTCTTCATAGTCCTCAGCCATGTAGGCCTTGGTGTTTCAACTCCTCTTGTGTCTTTCCCTTGTGGAGCCCAGTTAAACGTTTGTTGAACTAATCTCTCCTGGGAGTGCGAAGAGCATACCCACGCCATCTCATTCTACCCCTCACGATAATCTCATCCACATAAGGAACTCAAATAATCTCTCTTATGGTTTCATTTCTAACCTTGTACTGCCATTTAACTCTCAATATTCGTCTGAGAGTTTTGTTCTCAAATCTACTAAATCAGTTGGAGATTGCTACATTGCCATACCATGACTCATGTACATACTGTAACACAGATCTCAATGACCTGATAAATAGCCTGATCTGTATATGTAATTTCAGGCGATTTTATTTCCAAATTTTACCTTACCTAGCCATAATGTGATTTATTTTTTTTTCAATCTTCCATTAAACTCCAATTCTAAAGAACCTGTATTAGAGATCATTATTCATAAATACTTATATGATTCTACCTAATTAATCCTTACTTCTTCAATTGATATTTCATCTTCCATTGCATAATTCGTTCTCATCATCTATATCTATCTATCTATCTATCTATATATATATATATATATATATATATATATATATATACATATATATATATATATATATATATATATATATAGATATACATTATATATATATATATATATATATATATATATATATATATACATATATATATATATATATATTCTCACGGACAAGGATTCAATATTCCGATATAGAACCAAAATTCAATAGACTCAGATCAAAGTTACAATGGTAATGTATCATTCTTTTAATCCTTTTAATAATATCAGATTTCTTTCACCTCCTAAAATGGCTAAACATTAAACACCGCTCTACCCTTAGTTATAATAAATCAAGTAGGCTAAACCCGTATATTAATACTCATCGTTTATATATAATCTTACAATTTGAAAATTACTTTCTTTTCTTATCTGGGACGTCAGGGACAATACTACATCCTACTTCGATGAAAAGCCTCCGGATTAGATGGAAGGGATAACGTCTTCAGCAAAAACATGATTGGGTTGTCATGACTAAGTCTTCGTCGTGAGAGATGAGAAGATTACCTGTTCTCTCCAATCTCTCCCAGCTGAGTGAGAGAGAGAGAGAGAGAGAGAGAGAGAGAGAGAGAGAGAGAGAGAGAGAGAGAGAGAGAGAGAAATCACTAGCAAGCAGTTTCATTATATCATTCGTTTGGGTGGAAAGCACTGGATTATAAATACTCTATTAATGTCTAAAGTAAGCGCAAAACAATCATAGATTCATATCTAGCATGCAATGTCATCGTCTTCGCATTATTATTATACAACTGAGAAGAAAATAATAATATTCCAGTCATTAAAACACGACAATAATGCAACAGCTCGAAATGAAATATAAACTGCATTAAATTCAATCTAAATGATATATTAAAGCATTCCTAGAATATCACATCCAAAATACATGTAAAGCTGTTGAATGATAAAATAAAATACATTATTAATTCAGAATTTGCAAATATATATAACTCATCTTGCATCCTATATGATATAACTTTTGCTTACGGACATCTAGTGAACTTAAAGACAAATGTGACCTTCAGTTTCAACTCAGAGTGAATATCCAGGGAAAATGATAAAGAGGATGAATGGAAGGCAACAATAAGACAATAAGGTCGTTTATACTTAGCCAGGCCTTCTAAATACCCAAAGAGCATTCCCCCATACTTTTAATACAATCTCCAGACACCTCTGAAGCCAAAGGTGGCGGACTCCCATCTCCTGAAGGAGAATATATATATACTATACTCGCTTTACCTCTTGAGAAATGCTAATGAGAAAGGCATTACGACCGTGCGATTATTTCTAATGGGGGAATTCAGGAGCCCCCAAACATGTATAAACAGACTAGTAACTAATTATACCGCATTATGGGGGTTTAATTGTGTTTGTTGAACCGGAAAGGGTCATTTAATTAGCTCTCTCTATCAATGTTTTTCCACGGCGAGGAAACTCGCTCAGCCAACTAATGGCGAACACGTTTTGAATAGAGGACAGGGGAAAGGTTGAGTGGGAGGGGGGTAATTAGATGGGAAGCAATAACAGAGGAAATAAGAGAATGTGAAGAGAAGTGAATAAATTGGTAAAAGGATGCCGAAGGAATGCAATCAAAATGAGAAAAGAGGGAACGGGAGCAGGAGGGAGATGATGGAACCAAAGAAGAGACAAAGGAAGAGGAGAAAAAGAATGAAGGGAAAAATTTGGAGTCAGCCAGTCTCTCTCTCTCTCTCTCTCTCTCTCTCTCTCTCTCTCTCTCTCTCTCTCTCTCTCTCTCTCTCTCTCTCTCTCTCTCTCCCGTTTCCCCTTCAAGATTATCCAGTGGATTTCCAAATGGGCTTAATTCCACTTCGTCACTCGAGACATGAAAATGATCAGATATCTGAATTATCCTTCTTGGACATTTCAAGATAATCACTAAAACTAATTTAACCCATTGCAAAAGTTACGGTTCCGTTCTCTGCTTCATTTTGTTATAAAATCTTTCCTCTTCCAAGTCGGCTGGTGAGGAAAGTGGGGGTAACGGAATGGATACATGCATTTCCTGTCAGGAAAGATCTAGTTTGATATTATTATCATTATTATTATTATTATTATTATTATTATTATTATTATCATTATTATTATTATTATTATTATTATTATTATTATTATTATTATTATTATTATTACTACTTGCTAAGCTATATCCCTCTAGTTTAGGCATAAAGAAGAGCATAAAAGTTGAAAGAAACTAATGTTAGCTGTTATTTGTTTCAGAAACTCTCATGGAGGACATGGTTTTCAAATTTTGTGGTAAACACGTACAAATAATTTACTGATTTAAAAAAATCAGCAAATATAGGGATTCCACAAAAAACGATTTCACCGCACATTTCCCTGATGGAAACTGGTTAATTATGCTGCAAAAACCCGTGGCACAGGAAAAAATACTCATTATCTAAACTTTAGTGAAAACTCGATTAAAGACTGCATAACAATGCAACAGCACTGCTCTGAATGGCTGAGTATGTCCAAGTTCCAGAAACATAACCTTGTTTTGTATTCTAGCGTCTTCAGGAATATATATCGGAATCCAATTGTTGTCAATATAAGGAAATTATTATGAGGCTACCTTTTATATACAATTAATATAGCCTTGTTGGACTTCGTTATTTTACGAATAATAGCAATAATAGTATAGAGAATATGGTCCTACAGTCTTAACAGTTTGAACTCCATGAGTCTGAAATATAATTGAGGGGGAAAAAAAAAGTTTAAAATTAACACATTTACATCTATCATGTCAAATTTCAAATATTTGAATGCTCCATAAGCTTTTATGTCAAAATCTCTATTTATGTAAAAATACATGCATATATATATCATCATCATCATCATCATCATCATCACCATCTCCTCCTACGACTATTGATGCAAAGGGCCGCGGTTAGATTTCACCAGTCATCTCTATCTTGAGCTTTGAATTCAATATTTCAACATTCATCATTACCTACTTCACGCTTCATAGTCCTCATCCATGTAGGCCTGGGTCTTCCAACTCCTCTAGTGCCTTGCGGAGCCTGGTTAAACATTTGGTTAACTATTCTCTGTTGGGGAGCGCGAAGAGTACACCTAAACCCCTTCCATCTACCCCTCACCATGATCTCATCCACAGATGGCACTCGAGTAATATCTCTTATAGTTTCATTTTTAATCCTGTCCAGCCATATAACTCCCAATATTCGTCTGAGAGTTTTATTCTCAAATCTACTGATCTGCTGGAGATTGTTTCATTGTCATACCATGACTCGTGTCCATACTGTAACACCGATTTCACAGAACTGATACATAGTCTGATTTTTATGTAATTTCAGGCGATTTGATTCCAAATCTTACTTAACCTAGCCTTTGTCTGATTTGCATTTTTTAATCTTTCATTAAACTCAAATTCTAACGATCATGTATTAATCATAGTTCCTAAATATTATAATGATTCCATCTCATTGATCCTTTCTCCTTCCAATGATATTTCATCTTCTATTGCATATTCCGTCCTCATCATCTGTCTTTCTTCTATTTATCTTGAATCCAACCTCATGTGATGTTTCATGCATTCTGGTAAGCAAGCTTTGCAAGTTCTGAGGTGTTCTGCTAATTAGGACAGCGTCATCAGCATACTCTAGGTCAGCTACTTTCCTGATACCAATCCAGTCCAATCCTTCTTCATCATCCCCAACTGTTCGATGCATTACAAAATCCACGAGGAGGATAAACAACATGGGTGACAACACATTCCCTTGGAGTACTTCAGTGTTCACATGAAATTTCGTTTGATAGGACTCTACTAACTTTAATTTTGCATTTCCTATGCTCATGAAAAGACTTAATCAAATTTACATATTCAATAGAAACTCCATAAGAATTCTATACTCTCCACAACTGGCACACTATCAATGGTCCATAAATGCCATCAAAAGTGGATTTCTATATCCTACACAGTGCTGTAGCACATGTCTTGAAATGAAAATTTGGTCAGTTCAACTTCTGCCTTTTGTAAATTTTGCTAGTTCATCTCTCAGTTTTTCATCAAGCTTTCTCTTTAGTCTCTTTAGATTAAGCATACTGTATATTATCATGACAACTGACCTAAGAGTGATGCCTCTGTAATTATTGCAATCATTCAAATCTCCCTTTTTTCCATTTTCACCAACACTCCTAGATCCCATTTCTCAAGTTTTGCCTCTTCACGCCTCATTCTACAAAATAATCTTGTAAGAGTTCTGGAAGTCACTTCATTTTCGGTAAATGTCATCTCGGCAGTTATTGCATCGTATCACGGGGCTTTCCATCTCCTAAGTTTTTTCAATGAAAGCTTTGACTTAAAACACACTAAATTCATTCATGGGCACATCAAATTCTTCTTCAGCTTTAGGATACCAATCAAATTATTCCCTTCATATCTCTTATTCATGAGCTCACTGCGGTGTTCCATCCAACGTTGCTTTTCTTCATCTCCTGTTGTTACAACAGATCTATCTCTCTTTGATGGGTATATGCTTCCTCTCTACACCATAGCCACTCCCTGAATTCTAGCTTTGTCAGCTTCATCTAAATATTCTCTCCAGTTATTCCTGGCTTTTCTTTTGACCTCACTATCCAAACTAAAATGCTTAGTATGCGCTACCTTGTAATTACCATTACTTCCTTGAAAATTTTAACAATTAATTTCTGTCTTTGTCTTCTTTTTATAGTATCCCAAGTATCATTTGATATCCATGGTTTTCTCCTTGTAACTGCATGTCCCAAAACACACACACACAAACACACACACATACACACACACACACACACACACACATATATATATATATATATATATATATATATATATATATATATATATATATATATATATATATATATATATATATATATATATATATATATAAATACTTGTATGTGAAGAGGACAGGTTCCCTTGCAATATACCTAACAGGTGAAAAGTATCAATAACTATAATAGACTAGAATGAAACGCACTTATTGTGGTCACATAAATCCTTCTAAAACCACAAGAAATTAAATACAAGAATGGACAATATACAGTACATACGAACTCCCTTTCTTCTTCTACTCCTCCTCCTCCATTTTCATAACCCAGATGGAAAAACAGTTTCTTTTTCCCAATCCCAACGACGATTTTCTTTCCAACTGCCGAAGTGTCTGACAGGATGTCGAACTTGGATATGAAATCCTCATTTCTGACACATCGAACCTTCAATCATGCAAGCGCCGCACATATGCCTCTTGGCGAAACTAATTGCTTGTTCAAGCATGGCTGCACATGCAACGGAAAGGGGGGGTTAAGGGTGGGAGGGGAAGCTCTTGTCAAGAATCTGAAACGTTGCAAGAATTTCCCCCTCGCAATCAATTGCTGTTGGTGGTGGTTTGAGAGAGAGAGAGAGAGAGAGAGAGAGAGAGAGAGAGAGAGAGAGAGAGAGAGAGAGAGATGTTCTGACATGGTTTTCCTTTTCTCTTACAAAGATATGAGAGAGAGAGAGAGAGAGAGAGAGAGAGAGAGAGAGAGAGAGAGAGAGAGAGAGAGAGAGAGAGAGAGAGAGATGTTCTGACATGGTTTTCCTTTTCTCTTACAAAGATATGAGAGAAGAGAGAGAGAGAGGGAGAGAGAGAGAGAGAGAGAGAGAGAGAGAGAGAGAGAGAGAGAGAGAGAGAGAGAGAGAGAGAGAGAGAGAGGTCTGTTCTGTTCTGTTCTTGAGATACATAATGCATTTTCATGAATTATTCTCCTTTCTACATATACAAAATTACCTTTTCCCCACAAACATAAATATCCCCATATTTCTCACTTGTGTGTATATATATATATATATATATTATATATATATATATATATATATATATATATATATATATATATATTTAAATGATAATCAACTTACGAATGTAATTAAGTGAGGCAGGGTAGGTAGTACAAGTCACAGATGAGGACTTTGGAAGGGCAACTGAGATACTCAAGAGTTGATAGAAACCACAGGCTGATGGAATTACAAGTGAAATACTGTTATGTTGATAGTGTACCTGCATGCCTGGATCGAAGTTTCTGAAGTATAAATGGGAGAAATAAAGTTTCAGAAGGAAATGGTAATGGTGGTAGAGAAAACGATGAGAATTGCGGGATGTAACATTACACTATATACCCGGGAGTGTATATGGCAGGAATTTCTTTAAAAAAAAAGAAAAAAAAAGATAGATAACAGAAGGAATGATAGAAGAAGAATAGTGTGAGATCAGAAAAAGATGAGAGTGGATCAAAGGTATTTATGGAAGATCCATGGCATAATTTTGAAAATAAAGGGCTGAAAAAAGGGTCTATGATAGTAACAATAGGAACGCCAAGTGGACAGTATTTAAAATGTGCTGTTACCACAATAAAAAATTGTAAAGGAAGAAAAGAGTTTGTTAAAATATGCAAGTAACTGGTGTGGCGTAAATGCTAAAGGCCTAAAGCACATACAAAATATGTCACCAAATAACATCAAAGTAGTGTGAAATGGGTTTGAAATGCTTCATGCTTATATGTGGCACAGAATCGATTGGGATGTATAAAGAGGAACTGCAGATACTAATAAAACATTTGAAATATTTTAAAAGAGGAGCACATTTAAAGTAAACGTAATCAAATACAAAGAATTGAGAGTAAAATGAAACAAGGAAGAAGCATACTTGATAAAGATGATTGAAAACTAAAAGCAGAAGCTGCTTTGAACAGGTACTTGGGAGTAAATATTATGGCGATGGCAGAATGAGAGAAGTTAGTTGCATAATACGTACAGAAAGAAAAGAAACTTAAAGGTACTGCTTCCCTGTGTCAGTAAGTCATCATATATAAGTTTGCATGACTAATGGCGTCTTTTCATTAAGCAAGTTTTCCGCTAGTAGTCATTCACTCCTTCAACTGGTTATGTGGGAAGTGCATGAACCACGAATCTTACTATCATGAGCTCGCCAATCTTCCCTTCAGCCATGCTAGTAACGATCTACCTACCTCTCAATATATATATATATATATATATATATATATATATATATATATATATATATATATATATATATATATATACATATATGTATATATATACATATATATATATATATATATATATATATATATATATATATATATACATATATATATGTATGTTTGTGTGTATACATACATACATCTAATGCTATGACGAAATACAACGCCAACGAAATCCAAGAATTAACAGTATATTAGATGGAAAATTAAGAAATGACAACGACCTCTAGCACATCTATCAAAAGAAGAGCAAACAAAATATTTCAATCAAATCAATACTAACCAAAAATGGCTTCTATCAGTTACTGCCTCCACATTGAAAAACACCTCGGTGATGGGAGCAAAAGTTTCAAAGTTACGTTGGAACAGTGTATTAAAATCCTCAACTAAAAAGGGCAGATACAACTGCAATTATCAGTCAAGACACAAGTTTAGATCCTAGAGGTAAAATGGATGGGACCATGAGAGTTCTCGAACATTTTCAGGCCTTGACATTAACATGGAACCATAATACATTAATCTATAATCGTAGGAATTTTGTGGTTTATTGGTAACGTTTCTGCCTAGTGATCACCAAACTGGGGTTCGAGTCACGCTCAAACTTACTAGTTCACTTAGTGTCTGCCACCTCCACATCCTTGTGAGCTAAAAAGGGGGAGTTGGGGAAGCCTATATGTTTTCCTGCTGAGTCATCAGCAGCCATTACCTGGCTCTCCTGTTCCTAGCTTGGGTGGAGAGGGGGCTTCTGCGCTGATCATATGTAAATATTGTCAGCCTTTATGGCTTTGTCCTGCTTGCTAAGGCAATGTCACTCTCCCTTGCCTCTGCCATTCATGAGTGGCCTTTAAACCTTTAAATAGTCCTTTAGTTTGGAGTCGATGTTATGACTGACTTTGATCTATTAATAGTACAAAATAACAGTCACACCTTTGGTGTCCTCTGGCTTCTACGTTGTAGTATTTCGTCAATCATTCATAACAAGACCATGTACTCCACAATGAAATATGATCTACTTTAAATTTGTAATCCAAAGAGAGATGTACCTCCAATAATAGATTAGAGTTAGAGGCTCTATATTCGTTAAATATTTTTGGCATGCAATATCTATTCAAGGTGACAGAAACGATACAGCCAAGCGAAGAGAATAATTTTCTTTCGTGTTACCAGGAAAATGTGTCGCTCGATGATTATATTTGACAAGAACTCTATAGTTAAAGTATATTGTTCTGATGTTTGTGTATATATATATATATATATATATATATATATATATATATATATATATATATATATATATACACATGCTTATATGTACAGTATGTATATATATATATATATATATATATATATATATATATATATACATATATATATTTATATATTTATGTATTTATGTATATACAAGTAAATACACACATAGATATATGTATGTATGTATTATATATATGTATATATATATATATATATATATATATATATATATATATATATAACAAATATACGCATATATATATATATATATATATATATATATATGTGTGTGTGTGTGTGTTTTATATCTAAACACATAAGTTCTTAACACAAAAAAAAAAAAAAAAAAAAAAACGGTCCTTGTTCTCATAATGCATTACTTGTAGTTATCCAGATATGCTGAACGAAATATTTTTCAAATGAAAGGAAACGAAATTTAGGGGTCGAAGTTAAGTAATGAATTAGTAAAACCACTTTAAAGAATTATGCCTGAACTTATAATAAAATTAATAAAATAAATGTGAGTCCACTTGAAATCTACGTGCTTAACTTATAAAAAAATAAAAATGAAGAATTAATGTAACAACGTTCTGTTTCCCAATGGATATTAATTCTTTGCAATATTCTATGACATAAGTGCTTTCATAAGATGGGTTGCATTAAAATTTGCCTTTGACGGAAAAAGTGGCTTAAAGAAATTTGGTCAGCCATCCATAAAGTTTCACAGAATTGTATCTAAGCCATACGAAAGACAATTTGTCTACTCAGAAAGAGGTGCATGTTAGAATCTTCCACACATTCAGGTCATGTCCATCCATCCATATACCAAGGCACTTCCCCCAATTTTTGGGGGTAGCCGACATCAACCAATGAAAAAAAAAATAAAAGAAAAAAAAAAATAAATAAAAGTAAAAGTCGTTATGTACGACTTTAAAAAAGGACGGATCTTACAAACGCCAACCCTGAGCGAATTGCTACCAATTAATCTGGATAAAAAAAATTAATTTCTAGTAGCCAGGGAATCGCTTCGATATAAAGGTTAAGACTAAAAATAAATCATACTTCTTTTGCACGATATATAAATAGAATTTATATGGTCAATGCCATATAAGAGTTAGTGCTTTTCTTATCTTTTCGCTTTTTGTTTACTGGTGCCCAATACGAATATTACTGATTCTAAACACATTTCTTCCATAATTTAAAAAAAAAAAAAAAAGAATACGACAAAAATAATAGAAACTCGGCTTCTTATGCTAATAAAAAGGTTTTATTACCCTCCCATTCACGATAACGCCAAAGATAACATCCTCACTCCTATATATATCTTCGAGGGATACAATCCTGCCATTTCCATCCGCAGCAAAGAGACCCGGAAAAGCTAACTCTATATCTTGAAAGCAATTGCAGCAATATCCCTCTCCGGTCGGATTTTGGGTTTCACTTACTTGCAGCACAAGTTATAGAGGCTCCGGCGTTTATCCCGGCAACGCACGCGATGAGGAGAAGCGCAAATGGAAGCTTAAACATTTCGCCCGGTTGCACGAGCAAAGATACTTTTCATCGGATTAAAAACCTGATCCACAGAGATGAAACAGGTTCCGAGCGTCCGGGAGGGAAGGCCGGACCGAGAGGGTTATTAGCGGCGAGGCAAATTTGAACAGGAAATTCAAAGGGATTGGAGGGAAAATATAAAATGGGGAAATGTTTCATCAGAATTATTCTGGAAACTTTACATCAAAGCAAATATCAGGGAGAGAGTAGGATATTAACTTAATTAAAATGCAGGTTAATGATAATGTATTTTAAAAGGATTCAGTTCCGCGAAGCCGCAGTAATTTACCCATGAAGAGGAAGAGGAGCAGGAGGCCCCTTGAAGAAGTTCCGGCTGTTTGCCTAACCTCTGGCGCACTGAGTCTCTAAAAGCAAGTTGGGCGATCTTTGGCGAAAAAAAAAAAAAAAAAAAAAAAAAGGGCTATTTGAATTTCTATGCACAAAGGTCTATCTCTTTTGTGGTTCTCTATCAATGAGAATGAATGACGGTCGTAAAAGCAATTTATCCAATTAACTAAATTGATAGGAGGAATGGGGATTTGGATCATCCGATCAATATTTTCCATAAGAAAATATTGATGTATTTATGTTAAGATTCATAGCATTGTTTCCTTTCCCCTTTTTCTTTTTAGAGCTTGGTTATTTTCTTACACTGGAATTACGACATTCGTGGTTATCGATAATGTACTTTTACGATAATATTCAATGTAAAAAGTATCCTAGCATGTCTGTAAATGTACAATTCTGGTCAGAAATGATTAAGTGGGTTTCCTGTATTGAAAGCCTTAGAGATAGGGCTGATTTGGTTGCATAAATGAAACTTATTCATAGTACTAAAACTTATCAATAAACTGAAGAGAAGGGTGAAAGTAGCTCAAGGAATAGTAGGGAAGCGACATAATTCAAACCACACATTAGCAGTGAATGATAAAAACAAGGATAGATACATATACACAATACACATGGGACTGCAAACCCCTTCTATAGCATAGCACTCAGCATGCTTCGGTTTCACGAGTACTGCTTCTACATACCACATATTGGCTGTAAGCTCAATCACTTCCAATTAGATTCGACAACCCTTGTTCCAGCATAGACTTGCTTACGCGAGAAACCCAAATAAGTCAGTCGCAACTCATTTCAGTGTACAGATAAACCCACTTAATGTCGAACCTATAAAAACTGACACCTTATCTCCAGCAAATTCAAATTCTACAAGGCTGAGAACATCCGGTCATATAATAAAAATCCGCATACCCTTAACAAGATGGGATGACAAATACTATGTTGAATCAAGGCGAATAACGAGTAAAGTATTATGTAAACGAGTTATTCTAATTTTTGGTGCAAAATTTTCCATAAAAGAAATCTGCAAATTTCCTATGAATGATGGACATCATCTCATGGGAGAAAAAAAATCATCATCGAAGAGTAATATCAAATCCACTATTATGTCACTGATACTTTCTGAATAGATCATACCAAGTAGATTTTCACTATATCCTCATTATCAAACAAAGACAATCAAATGTCAATATAAATATGTTTATAATCAAGACCTTTCTAGTTTAGCATAACAGGAACTCAACTCCTCATAAAGGTTTATAAGATTTAAAGCTTAAAGAAAAAGTTTGAATTTTTTTCGATAAAAAAAATCTGGTAGTAGCGTTTGAATTGCAGTTAAATTATATAAATCAAGTGTACAAACCTTAGAATTTATTCAATATGATGTAAACTATACGATCAATGAATCATCCTTACAACTTTGTTTTAAGCAGCCAATAATTTTGAAACGGGATGCCCTTCCCAGGCCGAGGAAAATGGCGGTGTATATCAGGAAAGTATCTTGGTTTTCACAAGTTCTGCTATGAATGTAGATGTCAGGAAATTCAGGTAATATAAGTTTGCGGCGGGCATAACAACTTCTATTTATGTTCGATCTATCGGAAACCAGATACAGATGATTCTATTTTCAATTGTCTTCTTATCATTATGGCTAAGATACAAGGAAATGATAGCAAGGCCTCTTCTGTTTTTGATGGTGATTACAATGCTCACCATAGGGAATAGTTACATTTTGTTTCTCCTACTGATCGCCATGGCTTTACAGCTTTGGACTTTGCCTCTGAATCAGGCTGTGAGCAAATCATAAGTGAAGCTACTCAAAGATCTGGTAACTTTTTAGACCTCGTATACAGCGACTTCCCTGGCATTATTGCAAGTAGGATTGGTTCTCCAGCTGCGACATCTAATCATGCCATGATTTCCTTAGTGGTGAAGACTAAGCAGCCTGCCCCAGATGTGTCATAGTCGTGTAAGATTTATATAAAATGTCAAGCAGACTGAAATGGCATTTAGAGTGATCTTTTAGGCATGAATTAGTCACAATTGTATAACAGTGTTGAGCCTGTTGTTCCCCTGAATGAGAAACTAGCCAGCATAATTGATAGGCATATCCCTTCTCGTGTGTTAAGGTACTGATTGAAAGACAAACCCTGGTTCAATGATGATTGTAGACGTGCTTATTTGGAAAAGCTGGAGGCCTATCATCTTTGGAAGGGCAACAGGTTAGATTTGACTTGGAATAACTACACTGAGCTTAGAGCTTTTGCTTAGAGAATTTAGTCTTCAACTGAAAAGGAATACAATTTACCCATAAAAGAAACCCTTTCTGGTACATCCCAGGAACATAAGTAGTGGGCGACCCTTAAATCTGCACTTTTTGGTGTCGATACAACAGTTCCTCTTTCACTTAAAGCAGATGGCTCTGTTACTTACTGTCCAAAGGAACAGGAAATTTTGGCTGATGTGTTTGACAGTAAGCAGAGTAATGAGAAACTTCATTTTCCTCATTCTCGTTCACCTAAGGATAAACTAACTAGTTTATATTTCTGAACTCGTGAGGTTAAAGCTCTCTTGGTTGACCTTGAAGCTTATAAAGGTGTAGAACCAAGTGGTAATTTTCCTTTGTTTTTTTAAAAAGACTACATATTTCTTAGCTCACAAGTTATCTGTTATTTTGCGCAAGCTAGGAAGAAGAGAAACTTTTAGCATTGTTGCAGAATTAGTAATGTTACTCTACTATATAAATACGTTTTTTGTAGCTCAAGCCCTGCTGATTACAGTCTGATTTCCATAACTTCCATATTATCCAAAGTTTTTGAGGGTCTTATGGCAAAACGACTAAATAGGTTTGCTGAAGGTAGTCATCTGTTCCCTGGTTTGCAATTTAGCTTTCGTAAAGGCCTTGGAGCATGTGATGCCCCTCTTACAATCTCCAATACTGTACAAAAACCCCTTGATTGTGGTCAGGAACTTCGTATTATTGGCCTTGATTTTAGTGCTGCCTTTGACGTGTTAATCATGAAGCCCTTGTTTTCAAACTTAAATAGTTGGAAGTCGGTGGGTCTTAGCTTGGCATCATTATTGAATTTCTAAGTAATAAATAGCTTTGAGTTGTTGTTGATGGGCACCAGGGTGTGTATAGGAATGTGATATCTGGTGTTCCTCAGGGTAGTGTTCTTGGCCCATTATCTTTTATACTATATAGGATACACATGACAAGTGTTTTGGCCTAGAAAACAAGCTAGTTGGATATGCAGATGAGGCTACTCTCTTTGCATCAGCTCTATCTCCTGAATGTAGATAGGGGGTTGCTGAATCCCTTTACGGAGATCTAGCTAAAATTAATGCAGGGGGCAAATTATGCGGTATAAAGCTGAATCCTAACAAGACTCAAAGTATGATTGTAAGCAGGTCGTAAACAATGGCTCCTCAACATCTGGATCTCAGCATTTATAATGTTTCTTCAACACTGTATAACTTTTAAAATTTTAGTTGTGATTCTCGACAGCAAATTTACTTTTGAGAAACACATTAGGTCTGTCTCTTCTTCAATTAAAAGAAAAAAAAAACTGATTGAGAAGGTCTTGTAAGTTTTCGGTGATTAATCTATCGTGAAGAAGTATTTTAATTCTTTCATTCTACCCTTTTTCGACTACTGTTCTCCTGTCAGGTATTCAGCTGCCTATTCTTATCTTAATTTGTTGGACAGGGACTTGAGGTCTCTTAAATTTCCTATTCCTGATCTAGATATTAATATCTGGCACCGTCGTTCAATTAGTTCTTTAAGCATGTTGCATGAGATTTTTTTCGTAATTCTGACCATCCTTTACATTCCAATCTTCCCGGAGAGTACCACCCTGTTTGTAATACTACGCACACAGTTAATTCTAACAGTCTTTCCTTCTCTATCATGATGCTCATTACTACATAGAAGTCTAGAAGTTTTATTCCAGCTGTGACCAAGTTGTGGAATGGTCTTCTTAATCAGGTAGTTACATCGTTTGAACTTCAAAACTCCAAACTTTCAAAAAATGTTATGTTGACCCGGCTGACATAAGTCTCTTTTTATAGATTATATATGAGATCTGTTTTCATGTTGTTATCGTTCCTAAAATATTTTATTTTCGTTGTTCATTACTTCTCATATAGTTTATTTATTTCCTTTCCTCACTGGGCTATTTTTCCCTAATGGAGCCCTTGGTCTTATGTCATCCTGCTTTTCCAGCTAGGGTTGAAGCTAAGCCAATAATAATAATAATAACAATACCAGTAATAATAATAATAATGATAATAATAATAATCTAGCCAACATATATGCCTAGATCTCGAGGCTGCATCACTATGACATTACCACACCTGTTATTATTCTTAATATCCTCTTCAACAGTAATGTTAATCAAAGCACATTTCAAGGCTATTAATGGAAGGTTAAAGGCATCATATATAATGAAAATTCCCATAATTCCAGTTAATAATCAAGGTCTAACAACCTCCACTAAACATATAAACTATCGCAAATGGAAGACTTGTTGATGCTCTTTCAAATTAGACGAGAACATCAATGGAAACGTTATTCCAATTAAGCATGGATTACATTTTCATGCTGGGCAGAAAATGGTGAGACGAAAGTTCCACGCATACAGACAGATATTAATTAGTTACTGGCGGTTCGAAATGAACTAGTTTAGAATGCATTGAGTTTGTGAATGTTATCCGGTTTTCTCTGTCTTATCTGTTTATCTTTGGTTTTTAAATGGCCGCCGTTTCGGATTAATATAGTGAAGTTGCGAGTTCTCTAAATATTTCTTTATAAGAACAATATTTGCCATGTGCTCAACATGCGCTATGTATATGATGGCCATTGGAAAAATTTAAATCACCACGATATACACACACACACACACACACACACACACACATATATATATATATATATATATAACGCATATATATATATATATATGTATATATATATATATATATATATAGAGAGAGAGAGAGAGAGAGAGAGAGAGAGAGAGAGAGAGAGAGAGAGAGAGAGAGAGAGAGAGAGAGAGAGAGAGAGAAAATTATCTATTTAAACAAACAATTTTAGAAAATAAATCACTATCCCACATGCACGGTACTAGTACACCCATATTTCCCCATTGGCTCCGATTACTTTAAAATGCAAGACGACGCATTCTCTAAGATTCCGAAAAAAAAGTGGCGACCGACGTCTCGTCATAAGACAGCTAGTTCGTTTCACCTGATTCGTTCCCTCCCCAATCGGAGGAGAAACGATATCCATTGGAAGGTAATCCATAAATCCGATTTAATGAGATCTATCTGAGGCTGATGCCACAATTACGACGGCCGGATATCTTAATTGGTTAATTCGGGTCTCGTCTTCCAGCGATTAATACGGGGAAGTGGAATCGTAAGGACTAGGAGGTGATTACTCATGGCGTAATTACGAATGGCGTCACAAAGTGATGACTCGGAACTAGTTGGTGTTCAACTTGGTTTTAATAATAAAATAACGATGCTGCCACTACGAATGGCTTCGTACAACAACTCTGATATAGAATGTGTTTTATTTGTTTACATACAGAAATTTTGAAATAATTGACTTGCGTCACAAAATACGAGTAATCTCATGTAATTGTTTTTCTTCAATATCAATGTTATGAAACTGTAAATTACATTTGTAATGCCGATGGCCATAAAGTTTTTTATTTGTTTACATACAGCCATTTTTTAAATAATTGTGACTTGCATCACAAACTATGAGTAATTACTCAAGATATATATTTTTTTTTTCCAATATTAATGTCATTAGATTGTACATTACATTTGTAATTCCATTGGCTATTAAGTTTTTTATTTGTTTACATACAGAAATTTTTAAATAATTGTGACTTGCATCACAAAATATGAGTAATTACTCAAGATATATATATTTTTTTTCCCAATATTAATGTCATTAGATTGTACATTACATTTGTAATTCCATTGGCTATTAAGTTTTTTATTTGTTTACAAACATAAATTTTTAAATAATTGTGACTTGCGTCACAAAATATGAGTAATTTCACAGATAAATGGTTTTTCCAATATTGATGTTATAAAATTGTAAGTTACATTTCTAATGTCGATGGCCATAAGACAGGCATTACCAAAAGAAAAAAAAAATCCTAATTTGCACTCCTATTTTTTCATGCGACAATATTATTTCTAATCATGTCAAGAAAAAAAAATAACAGCATTTACATAACTAATTATTATCTAATATCAAGAGATAATTTCATGTGACATCATGAAACGACGGTAGGTAGGTGCTCTCACAGATGTTAATGGGTGGAGATAATTAAGAATGCAACCTTATAAATTATATTCTTAAAGTGGATAAAATAGCGGATGCCTATCGTAAATACAGAATGGCATGACGTAATTATGATTTTGAACTCCATGAAAAGATTTTCTAAAATCAAGATTATCAAGCATCATTAAAATAAAAAAATAGTTTTGTGCTTATGTTTATATATATTACTAGCTCTAAACATTTCAGGTAAAAGTGTTGCGTTCAACTGAAAAGATGATATTGCATTGACTGGACAAACCTATGCATCAATGTGTACTTCTTCCTCTACTCTGATATGACCCTAGGTTCGCATATTTGATTACAATGATATTCATTATTGACGATATTTGCCTGATGAATTTTGATAAACAATAAAGTGAGGTGCATTGCATAAATATAGGCAACCGTACAAACACATTAAATAAACATGCACATACACATACACATATATACATGCATACATACATATATATATAAATATAATATATATATATATATATATATATATATATATATATATATATATATATATATATATATAACATTTATATAACATTATTTCCCCTTTAATCACCAGCCGTAGGTTTCACTTAAACCAACAACAACAACAGAACCTTTATGCTTCTGAAATTAATATGAATTCAAGTATTGTTACCAACATCAATAACTAATTAATAAAGGCTTCACGAGGGTTACCCCCCCCCTCAAATTTTTTTTTTCCTGTGAATATCACTTTTTTTTCCAGTGAATGGAGCAATGGCTCATTATAATACCCATTTAACTATTTTCAATGTTTCTATTTTCTTCGTGACTGTTACTGACCGAATAAACAACACGGAATTTGAAAAGGATAGGTTACAGATGGCAATATATGTCAAATGATAAACTCCTCTGAATACGATTTGAACTGAATAAAAAAAAAATTGAGATTGAAAAATATTTTCAAGGTCCATGAAAAGGAAAAACAATAATGCATGAAAAGAATAAGCATACAGGATAATGAAATTATTTTCAGCTTTTTTTCATACACACCTACGAGAGAGAGAGAGAGAGAGAGAGAGAGAGAGAGAGAGAGAGAGAGAGAGAGAGAGAGAGAGAGAGAGAGAGAGAGAGAGAATGAAATTTTCATCTGCCCCAACCATGGAACGGCACTACTGGAAATCTCTCGATGGATGAAAGTGAGGCTGAAGAATAAAATACAAAAACATGTTTTGTACATGTACAGGGATATGTACAAGTCATTGTTTTCGACCTTGCATTTTATGCGTTCCTTTGTTTTGCGTCGGGAATTTCGCATAATTCCTGTTTACATTTTCCAGATAACATTTTTACTCGGTGTACATTGAATAATTGCTGTGCGTTGACCTAATAATAACTCTGAAATTTACCACAAAATCTTCTATTTGTATTTACGCACAATTTCACCGCGTGGACAGTCCCAGTTCGAACAGCTTATATTTAATTGATATATTATCAAATTCGTCTAAATATAATTCCAGAAGATTACTATTCAGTTCAGACATTCGTAAAACAGTCACATTCACACGACTTATGAGTTGGATCCACTCTAAAACTACTGAAGCCTTGTAAAAAAACGTCATAAAATCATGGTCTTTTTACTTTATATATATATATATATATATATATATATATATATATATATATATATATATATATATATATATATATATATATATATAAAGCCGCTCGTGAATGATAGAGGTAGGGGACAGGGACAATGCCCGAGTTAGCAGGACAATGGCCAAGAGACTGATAAGCACCCAAGCTAGGAAAAGGGAGGGCCAGACAATGGCTGCTGATGACTCAGGTGGTGGACCTATAGGCTCCCCTAAAACACCCTATCCTTAGCTAACAAGGATGGTGAGGTTGCAGACACTACAAGAAACCATTGAACTTCAGCTGGACTCGAACCCCAGTCCGGCATATCATCATGTAGGGACGTTTTCAATAGACCACCACAAAAATAGCATTGACTATGAAATCAAAATGAATTAATTCATAGATAATTCTGTTAATGACGGTGGTAAGGCTCCAATCTGATCCTTAAGAAAAGAGAAAACATAATTTTGAAGAACTCATTGGAATTTTCAGTATCTGTTTGGCCTGTTGCATTTGCAGCATATTACATTCTGAAAATTCTTTGAGTATATCTATTCTTACCGTTTCCAAGAACTCAAAGTGTTATGAAACTACAGAAGTCGATTATAAATAAGATGTTTGTATAAAAGAAAATCATTATCTCTTAATGCATCAACAACAAATTATTAAGGATGGAATTTATTTTCTTCAAAAACAGTCCTAGCAATCCAAATTTGAATTTCCAAAACGCAATAGTTTCTACGACTATCAAAACTCAATTGAATGTCGAGCCTCGCTCAACCCTTGGTGTTTGAGTTGACGAAAGGATTTCATGTCTCCACATACTCGAGCTTTTTGGGCAAGCCATGGAATATGGAAAGGATACCGAACGCTGAAACTTTCTTTCTTTGGTTTTATTCGTATCAACTGCATTGAATTGATTTTTTTACAATGTGTTTGTATATATATATATATATATATATATATATATAAATATATATATATATATATATATATACATATGTATATATATATATATATATATATATATATATATATATATATATATACATATATATATATATAAATATATATATATATATATATATATATATATATGTATATATATATATATATATATATATATATATATATATATACATATATATATATATATATATATATATATGTATATTATATACATATACATATATATATATATATATATATATATATATATATACCGTGCTAGGCGGTATACATACCGTGCTATGCGGTGTAGTACCGTGCTAGGCCGTATACATACCGTGCTAGACGGTATATATACCGTGCTTTGCGGTATATATTAGTCAAGGCCAATAGAAAAAATTCTATTGGCCTTGATATTAGCAATCCATGTCTGCCAACGGTTATACTCGTATAGCGGATGAGTAACTTGGTGGAGTAATGAGAGATTTGGACGTGGAGGAAATGCCCCACTAAATCTCGATGAAGTCACTGGCAGCAGGGTGACGGAATGGATTTAAGGCGATGGGCAAACTGTCTCTTCGGCTTTTACCCCTGATGCCTGGCGTTGATTTTACTAGAATTAGTATGGACCGGCAGGGGTCACTTGCCTTAAGCCCCCCTGACACTTGCGCGCATTTTTGCCACGCACTGGCACGCATTGATGCGCGCCAGTGCGTGCCACTTTTTGGCACGCACTGGTGTTTTTCGCGCACTGTTCACGACCAGTTCACTCCAGTTCGCGCATCGTTCACGCGACGTTCACGCGACGTTCACGCGATGGCACGAATTGGCACGCGTAGTTCGCGCATCGTTCACGCGAGTTCACTCATCATTCCGCATCGTTTCCGCATCGTTCACGCCAGTTCACGCCAGTTCACGAATTGGCCACTCCATATAAAAACGGGGCTTCTCCAACCCGAGGACATTCTTGGATTGGCTTCAGACGAGACAACATGCTTACTGTCAGAGACACCATTGCATTGAGAAGAAGATACCTATACCTAGCAGCTGCTGTAGCATTTGTTGGACTGCATCAGAAAAGGCTGGCAAAGGAAAAAGAGAAACAAAAGCCCACCCTACCTCGAAGAAAGATACAAAGGAAAGTGTGGGTCAGGGAATGGTTAACCAGAAGGCACTCGTTTGGACACTATGACAGTCTATTGACTGAACTCCACAAGGAAGATCCAAAGGGCTACAAAAATTACCTCAGAATCACACCTGACCTGTTTCAAGAGATGGTTGAGAAGTTAACCCCGCACCTCCTGAAGCAGTCTACCTTCATGAGGGAACCGTTTCAAGTTGGACTCAAGCTTGCTGTTACCCTCCGCTTTTTAGCCACTGGAAATTCCTATCAAAGTCTACAGTACAGCTTCAGGGTTGAAGCAAGTACCATCAGCAAGTTAATACCAGAGGTGTGTAAAGCCATCATCGCTGCCTACAAGGACGAAGTGCTGCGTTGCCCCAAAACTGAAGAGGCCTGGAAGGAAGTTGCTGCCAGATTCAGCTCCAGATGGAATTACCACAACTGTCTGGGGGCTGTGGACGGAAAGCACATTGCCATAAGGAAGCCACCCAATGCTGGCTCTTACTACTACAACTACAAGGGCTTCCACAGCATTGTACTGATGGCAGTCGCAGATGCTTCCTACAGGTTCCTCTATGTGGATGTTGGGGCAGAGGGTGGTGCGTCGGATGGAGGAACATGGAGCAACTGTTCTCTGCATGATGCTGTAGAAGACAACATAGCTGGAGTGCCTCAACCAGAACCACTCCCTAATGATGACCACCCAGTGCCCTATCACTTCGTTGGGGATGACGCCTTTGCTCTACGAACCTGGATGATGAAACCATTCTCCCATCGGTCACAAGTCCTACGAGAACGCATATATAGCTACAGGTTGTCTCGTGCCCGACGTGTCGTTGAGAATGCCTTTGGAATTTTAAGTCAAAGGTTCCGTTGCTTCTTGACGACTATGCAGCAGAAGCCCAGCACCATCAACCTGATCACCATGTGTGCCTGTGTCCTGCACAACCTCGTCCTCATCAAATACCCAGGTGCTTTGTCAGAAGTGGACTACGAAGATCCGGACACACATGCTCTGATCCCTGGTGCATGGAGGAATGAGCAAAACCTGCAGGGGCTGATGACTCTACCCGGCCATCATATCCAGAAGGATGCAAAGGATCAGCGAGACTACCTTTCACATTACTACATGTCCCCTGCTGGTGCTGTCCCTTGGCAAGAAAAAATTGTAGTACCTCCATGAGCTGTATAGTTGTTCCATTTTGTAAATAAAAGAAACGTATATTTTTCGTTTGTATTTTTTGTGGCCCTTTATTTTAGTTTCTATAAGAAAGCATTTGATTTACATATAAATAGCAGACATAAAATATGTACAACTATTAAGAAAGCATTTTATTTTTACATTCAAACAGCAAACTTCAAAATTTCTTGGGTTTATTTTTCATTACATTTTTATTTAAAACAAATGTGCATCTTGATTGGTAATAGATGAAAATAAGTGTGTGCATGAATTAAGACATCATTTAATTTTTACATGAAAACAGCAAACTTCAAAATTTCTTGGGTTTATTTTTCATAACATTTTTATTTAAAACAAATGTGCATCTTGATTGGTAATAGATGAAAATAAGTGTGTGCATGAATTAAGACATCATTTAATTTTTACATGAAAACAGCAAACTTCAAAATTTCTTGGGTTTATTTTTCATAACATTTTTATTTAAAACAAAAAATGTGCATCTTGATTGGTAAATAGATGAAAATAAGTGTGTGCATGAATTAAGACATTTAATTTTTACATGAAAACTGCAAACTTAAAAATTTCTAGGGTTTATTTTTCATTTCATTTTATTTAAAACAAAAAATGTGCATCTTGATTGGTAATAGATGAAAATAAGTGTGTGCATGAAATAAGACATCATTTCATTTTTACATGAAAAACAGCAAACTTAAAAAAATTTGCCTATAGCGACAATACGTCAACAAAGGCAGGATCGTTACCTCGATCGTGTCGAAATCCCCGAGCTAACAATATAAGCATTTTATCCGGAGCTAAATAGCTAGATTATTAAAGCAAAACAAACTGGGAACGTCGCTCTAGCAAACTAAATGACCCATAAGAGCGAGCGATAGCATCCTGGATGCCTCCGGTAGGCAACAGCTCTTGTTTACGTTAATATCACTTTTGATTTCATTCAAAATGACAAGAGCTTACATTTATACATAGTAAAGATAATACTCAACTTTCCATTATTTTTTCACATTAAGACAGCAAATATAAAAACATATTAGCTTTATTTTTCTTTCATTTTCATTAATTTTTTCGTTTCCTTTTTGCTTCTCTTCATTATAAAGATAAAAATAGTTTGAAATAAGATATCATTTTTTTTCCACATTAAGACAGCAAATATAAATTTTTTGGGGGGTTTATTTTTCTTCACTTTTATTATTTTTTACTTTACTGTTTCTTTCTTTGTATTTTAAGGAAATAGATGAAAAGTGTTTGTAAATATATAAATAGTTTATTTACATTAAAACAACATATATATACAAGTATCACACTTCAATTATGTACAAATATTTTACACTATTTAAATTTCCTTGTCCTTGACTGGTGGGGTATCAAGCTCCTTGGACGAGTAGAGGGGTGAGGGTGTCATGGCTTCATCAAGGCTGCTGTCGATGGTCCCCGGGGTCAGGACAGGGAAGGTCAATGGACTTTTGAATGCCGCCGACAGCGACGTTAATGAAGGTGCTGGTGAAGGAGCCTGGACAAGGGTGGGTGACGACACTGGCACTGATGGCGAGGTCACCTGGACAGGGGTGGATGACAGTGGAGTTGGCATCCCTGGGTGCCACTCCGTGGTACGGGGCAAGGAAGAAGGGCTTGACTGCGGCACCCAGTTATGACTGGCTGGACGATGCTGCTGCTGCTGCTCTGGCTGTGCATGCGAGGGTCCTGGTTGAGGGGACTGCCAAGGTTGCTGCTGGTGAGGGGGTTGCCAAGGTGACTGCTGGTGAGGGGGTTGCCAAGGTGACTGCTGGTGAGGGGGCTGCCAAGTTGACTGCTGGTGAGGGGGCTGCCAAGGTGACTGTTGCTGAGGGGGTTGCTGATGCACAGGGGGATGCACAGGGGGCTGTAAAGGTTGCTGTTGCTGTGGGCCTGCCCAGGTCTCTGAGGATTGTTGCTGTGCCTGCTGCAAGACCTGAGTCTCGTCCCTGTAACGTTGTGTGAGATTGAGGCACTCTATTTGGAATTCGTGCCATCGGTGTACTGGGATGGCACGCATGTAGCCTTCCAGCAGGCACGAAAAATCGTGCACAATCTTGTGCTGGCCCATAAACGTTGGGGTTGACGAATCAGCTTTCGACACAAGCTGAAACATAAAAAATATTATAAAAATATATTATATATTATATATATGTATATATGTAACAAACATTGAAACAATTTAGTACAGCATTTTAATGCAACAGATAGCATATGTCAAAAAAAATCAATACTCACATTCCTCAATATATTGCTGAAATCCTTCTCCGACACATAGGTGTCGCTGTGAGAGGTGTCAAGTGTTCGGCAGGACCCCTTCCCCTTGTCCTTCCTGGTGGTGGTAGATGCCTGGCTGCGAGTCCCCGTCGACCTCACGTCATCGTCGACTTCGCTGGCTGTCGTGGCACCTCCTTCGGAGCCACGAAACTCCTCACTGGCGACTGTCTCTCCCCGGACGATGTGCTGTATGAGGAACGACCAAGTGTCCATGATGAAGTCATCACGGCCACTCCTTTGGGCTTGGCCAGCTCCACTCTTCTTCTCCTTCTTCATAATTTTGCCAACCCTCGTCCTCAAGTTTTCGTAGCGTTTTTTGCACTGGGCAGCAGTGGCAGGAGGTTCCAGCTGGCTTCCTATATATGCCCACCTGCTGTCCTTCAACACCTTGTTTATCCACTCCTTGTGTTTCTTGTCAAAGAGCATGGGGTTCTCCTTGACAAGGTCGGCCAACGTAGTCTCCGTCTCTTCCGTCCACTGGTAGTCAGGGATGTCCTTCTTAGACACCCGAACCCGCTTCTTCTTTAAATCGTCATCACAGGATACCTGGCTCTGGCTTGTATACTGCTGTGTCTCCGGGATGACCATATCGAGACTTGAAAATGATGAATGAGGAGAATCTCGATCTGCAGTCTCCTCCATCACGTCCATTTTCCTCCCCCTTCCCTTTGGCTGCTTCAGTTTAGGCATGTTGTCTCCTCGCTGGCGAACTCTGGAATGGCTAGGAGTGTCCTCGGACCTCAATTTATATACCCCCTAATCCCCTTAATCACACGAGAGCTCCACCCCCTGATAATCCCACGAGAGCTCCACTGGCGGAGTAGGAGGGCACTAGCATGAGTAGGCGGGCACTAGCGTGAACCGGCGGGAACTGGCGTGAACTGGAGTGAACGATGCAGGAACTGGCGTGAACTGGAGTGAACGATGCGGGAACTGGAGTGAACGATGCGCGAACTAGCGTGAACAGTGCGAGACAATGCGGGAGTACAATGCGTGATAATGTCAGTGGGAAGGCTGCGATGCGGGAACTGGCGTGAACTGGAGTGAACAGTGCGGGAACTGGAGTGAACGATGCGTGAACTGGCGTGCACGATGCTTGGAAGGGGAAGCATGGCACGCATTGGTACGCTCTGGCACGCCAGTTCCCGCACTGTTCACTCCAGTTCACTCCAGTTGGCGCATCGTTCACGACTATTTCACGGCCATTTATAGTGTGCCAATGCGTGCCACAAACTTTAAACATTTCAAAGTTTTGGGCCTGCATGGCACGCATTGGTACGCTCTGGCACTCGAGTTCTCGCACTGTTCACGACATTTTCACGGCTCGTTCACGCGAATTCGCGCATCAATGAGTGCCAGTGCGTGCCACGAATGCGTGCAAGTGTCAGGGGGGCTTTAGTTAGCTAGGCACTGCGCTTCACAACGAGCTGGCTATCCTTTGATGCATCTAGCCAATGGATCCTCTATGGATTTAGTCAGTCATAGAAAGAGAAGATGATATAATGGACCCCAGTCCCGTGCGTAGCGGAGTGCTATGAATCTCCCGGATTATAAATACTAAAGAAAAATTGAAAATAGGTAATTGGAATGTTAGAACCATGAATCAAGCAAGTGGAGAATGAATTTATGAAATATAGTTTGGATATCTTGGCTCTAAGTGAAACACGTTGCCAGGGGATTGGTAAGGAAACTTTAAACCAAGGCCTTATATATATCTACTCAGAAAGATCTGATGGAGTTGGAAGAGAAGGGGTAGGTAGGATGATGACACTAAGAGCAGAAAAGGCATTAACCGAGTGAAGGTATATAAAATATACGGATCCAATTTAGTATTGGTTTCTACTACGTAGAGATTCCGTACAAATAAATCATTTGCTCAACATGAAGTTTACCAACCACTAGGATACAGCCATGACAACATTCTATTATGTTCACTGATAAACCTGTCCTGCAAAAACATCCTAAATACATCACGTCAGTTATCGAATTCCCTTGACTAACTTGCCCAAAACCATTTCGATGGGTAGTTATGATTTCCCTAAAGTATACCTTCCCTATTTGTAACCTATTGGTTGTGGCCTTCATAAAACAGAACGATTTTGAATTAGACATTAACAGGATTGAAAAAAAAAATGAAAATGGTAACATTAAAATGTGCAACAGCAAATAAAAATTTTTATATTATGCATTTTTCTAAAAACAAAGTTCCTTAAATTATTCTTATCAGCATCAATATGGACAGGTAATTTTTATAAAAAAAAAACCTACACGATTAATAATAATAATAATAATAATAATAATAATAATAATAATAATAATAATAATAATTATAAATAACTGAAAAATACCCATGAGAATTTTTTCAAACAATGCTTCACAGGACAATTTTCTCTGGTCTTAGAAATGGCATTAGCATTATAACAATTGCTTATTTTGATTCACGTACCAAATTTTCATTAGAACACGAATCTCTTGATTAAAGGTTAAAGGTCGGTCATGAATGGCAGAGTCAAGGGACAGTGACATTATCCAATCAAGCAGGATAATTCCCTAGAGACTGACCATATTACATATGATCAGCGAAAGCCCTCTCTAAACCCAAGCTACGACTAAGGAGGGCCAGGATATGGGTGCTTACGACTCAGCAGATAGACCTATCGGCTCCCCCCAAACTCCCCATTCTTAGCTCACGAGGTGGTGAGGTTGCAGCGACCAAAGAAACTAATGAGTTTGAGCGGGACTCGAACCCCAGTCTGGCAATCACCAGGCAAGGACGCTACCACCAGTCCACCACAATGGAATTGACAAATAATCTGTGCGACGCGTATTACACTTTGGCCTATAGTTTGCAGCAAACGTTTTTATGTTGAACTGGCTTACATAAGTATTTTTATAGTTTATATATGAAATATCTATTTTAATGTTGTTACTGTTTTTAAAATATTTTACTGATTGTTAATAATTTCTCATATCGTTTATTTGCTTCCTTATTTCGTTTACTCACTGGGCTATTTTTCCCTGTTAGAGCCTTTGGGCTTATAGCATCTTGCTTTTCCAACTAGGGTTGTAGCTTGGCTAATAATAATGATAATACTAATAATAATAATGAGAATGATGATGATAATAATAATAATAATAATAATAATAATAATAATAATGGGGGTAATATCAACAATGCTGCAACAGCTAATCATGGTCAACATATTGAATGTAGAGAGACGGGCTAAGTACAATAACAAGGGAACATCTGACCCTCTGCACTTTTTATTATATGGAACCTACTACACTGCGGACATCAGGTAGGTAGGCCAATAATAGGTCGCATAAGTCCACCTGGTCATTAGTTGTAAATAAAAAAAAAAACTCTTCTATAGCAACTGGTTTGGGAAAACCATTCCCGATGCTTTAAACTGATCAAGAAACACTTCTAAACTGTAGTGTATATTAAGAGTTTGAAGATATTACGATCAGTGTAAGAACCTTCCGCGATCTACTTCAACATTAATCGCTACCCGCTCAGGAGTGCAACCATCAAATAATAATTAGATTGATTAGTAAAAAAAAAAAGAAAAAAAAAAAAAGAAAACATACTCTCCCCATCTTTTCCTGAGGTCACTTGTTATCCCACATAAATCCTGGCAATCTACAACGTAGTATTTACTGAGTAAATATTGAGTATATATCCCGTAATCCCATAAAAATTGTAATGATTAACATTCAATAATCTATGTAAAATCC
>NC_090734.1:121921076-121923576 GCF_036898095.1 Palaemon carinicauda
AAAGGCCGTCATTTAGATTTCGACAGGCGTCTCCATCTTGAGCTTTTAAATCAATACTTCTCCATTAATCATCTCCTACTTCACTCTTCATAGTCCTCAGCCATGTAGGCCTGAGGAGCCCAGATAAAAGTTTGGTGAACTAATCTCTCTTGGGGAGTGCGAAGAGCATGCCCAAACCATTTCTATTTACCCATCACCATGATCTTATCCAGATATGGCACTCGAGTATACCTCTCTTATAGTTTCATTTCTAATCATGTCCTGCCATTTAACTCCCGATATTCTTCTGAGGGCTTTGTTCTCAAATCTACAAAATCTGTTAGATATTGTTTCATTGTCATACCACGACTCATGTCCATTCAGTAACATAGATCTCACTAAACTGATTTTGCATATAAATTACATATAAAAATCCGGTTATAGCCTGATTTTTATAAGTAATTTCAGACTATTTCATTTCAAAACTTTAGTCGACCTAGTCATTGCCTGATTTTTCATTTTTAAACTTTCATTGAACCCAAATTCTAAAGATCCTGTATTGGAGATCATAGTTCCTAAATATCTAAATGATTCCATCTCATTAATTCTTTCTCCTTCCAATAATATTTCATCATCCATTGCATATTCCGTTCTCATTATCTTTTTTTTCTATTAATCTTAAGCCCAACGTCCTATAGACACATACACACATATATATACACACACACACACACACACATATATATATATATGTATATATATATATATATATATATATATATATATATATATATATATATATATATATATATATACATATGTGTGTATATATAACCTGTGTGCGTGCGTATACTTGCAAAAAACTGCCATACATATGATTCAAACGTAAAGTATAACTATATGGCCGAATTATAAATTAACACATACACATAAACTCATAAATACATACTGTACATGCTTGTATCTGAAACACATATTCACACTACACATATTTCTTTCATGTCAATCCTAGAAATCGCCTTCTTAACAGATGGCATTACATACAAAAATCCCCCAAAGACTAAGAGGGACCATTTGCTAAGCCAATTCCTCTAAAAGCGAAAGAGGAAGATACTCTTCCAAGTAGGACGGGTAGGCGTGGCCAGGGGACGTCCATTGGATTATGCTGACGAAGGTGTTATCGAGAGAATCCCTCCTCATTGTGGATAAGAAATCTTGTTAAACCCACTCGAGTAAAACTCAAAACGACCAATTGCTTTTAAAATTGGGAATTTACTTGTCTCTAGAATTCTTGATTGAGGTAATTGTAGGTATAATTGTTTCCTACCATTGGTTTAATTTTCTTCTTGATTATATTTAAAAGGGTAATTCTTGGCATTCGGACATTTTTCCTTCCGGATTGAGAAGTTTGGAAAGGAGATGAGGACCGTGTTTTTTTTTTCTTTAATATTTCTTTAAGAAAATTTATATAACTATGTTTTATAGACTTCGATCGTCAAATCAAAGGCAAATAATGTGTAAATAACATATTACCTGCATATAATAATGCGACCAATGTAGTACCTGCTATGTTGAGTTACTTAGCCCCCCCCCCCTCCCTTGAGGTGATGTATATTGCAGGGAATCGGGTAAGAATTGCAAGAAAAGTAGTGTATTGTGAGTGTATGTATATGTGTATATATATACACACACTCATAATACACTACTTTCCTTGCAATTCTTACCGGATTCTCTGCAGTATACATTAACTCAAATCTGAGGGCACTAAGTAACTCAACACAGTAGGTACTACATCGTTCATATTATTATATGCAGGTAATATGTTATTTAAACATTGTTTGCTTATAATTTGACGATCGAAATGTATAAGACATAGTTATAGAGAATTTAAAAGAAAATATTAAAAAAAAAAAAATACTTGAAATACAGCGAATAAAAAAAAGTTCCAAATTTTATATGCATACTTAGAAGTAAAGGATCCTCATCTCCTTTCGAAAATCCTCAATCCGGAAGGAAAAATCTCCGAATGGAAAGAACTAACCCTTTAAATATAAATACATATTCTACAAACATATAAGAAAAATGAAATGGGCTTGGCAAATAATCAGAATGACAGATAATATATGGACATTAAGAATTACAGAATAGGTCCCTAAAGACTGCAAAAGAAGCAGGGGAAGGAAGAGAAGACGATGGATTGACGAGCTAAGAAAATTTGCGGGTATACTTTAGACTGGCACAGAATAATCATAAACAGACACCATTGGAAGGACTTGTCTGGGGTCTTCGTCTTGCAGTGGACTAGCAACGGCCGATGATATATATATATATATATATATATATATATATATATATATATATATATATATATATATATATATATATATATGAGGCGAAGTATGTCAAGAAAGTATGAAATTGGTATAAACAAGATATTTACCAGACTTTCTCCAGATTGACATATATAATTAAAAAAATTTATATATCAATAGATAACACTAAATAAATACAGAAAATATAA
>NC_090734.1:121928576-121931076 GCF_036898095.1 Palaemon carinicauda
TGTCCGAATAGTGCTTGACCTGTTGAATCATGGATGATTCGCCTATGCTTAAAACTTCCATTCAATTAACGCTTTATATAAATTAACAGAATGCTCATCATCGTTGTATCCAAACTACATAAGATTTTAGCATAATTCCATTCAAATAGATTTTGTCACACAATAATTTCAAGATTTTCTAGGTTTTCCTTTTCTCCCCCCTGCTAATTAATATGCACTTTAAACATGATCGAAAAATCTCAAAACCTCCTTCACTTCAATTAACTTTAAGTATTAACCACATTTGTATTCCCTTTAAATATCGTTACGCCATATAAAATTTCCCTAAAATGAATTTCATATGGTTCAGTTTAATTTTTTCTAATTCACAATCCTGAACACTGTATTTCCATAAAGGGGAGTTGGGTAAACAAAATACAGATGTGGGTGGTGATATCTATCTATCTATCTATCTATCTATCTATCTCTCTCTCTCTCTCTCTCTCTCTCTCTCTCTCTCTCTCTCTCTCTCTCTCTCTCTCTATATATATATATATATATATATATATATATAATACATATATGTGTGTGTATATATATATATATATGTACATGTATATACATACATATATATAAATATATATATGTATATATATATATATATATATATATATACTGTATATATATATATATATAATATATATATATATGTATATAATAATAATAATATAAATATGCATGCATTCATACATGTTACCCATAAAAAAAAATATAAACCACTCAAAATATTTGGACAAAAATTAAATATATATAAGCTACGACACCAGCCTAAAATATTTTAATATTTGCATAAAAAAACATGCAACAATATCCGCATATCATACTTACTTACGTAACATGCAATTTGGATGATCTGTCTGAATTAAAATATGATAGCTGGATGTTGGGTCCAACTGCCATTTATTAATTCATAATCTTTTTCAACCCTTTGATTAACTTGACTTGATTTGAATATTTAATTTCAGTTATAAATCACTTACTGAGCTATAAAATTATTAAATGAGTATTACAAGTGTCTATCAGCAATATTATATTTGTTCTGTTTTTTTATTTAATTTATTAATTGAAGAATCAAGAGCGTTCAGATATTTAGATTCATTCACCTTACGGTCTGAAGATGCCATTCATTTAGCTCGTAAAAATAGCATTCAGATATATTTAGGGACAGATTGTTAAGAGTTAATTTCTGACTTAATAAACTTATCGCTAATAGAAATTATGAATTATGAACCATTTGCTAGACAATTGATACATAATATATATATATATATATATATATATATATATATATATATATATATATATATATATAGCTATATATTTCATTAGCTGACCGTCTATTACATGACAGAAGGAAAATTAGTATATATTTGATGAGCTCACCGTCTATTATATGAATAGAGGAAAGATTCTATAAATTCAATTCGCTCACTATTCATTAAATGTCCAAATGAAAATTGTTATATATTTGATTAGTTGAACGTCTATTAAATGTCAAAAGGAAAAATGTCATATTTTTTTTATTAGCACAACGTTTATAAAATGCCAAAGAAAATATGTTACATATTTGATTGCCCAACGTCTACTAAATGTCAAAACAAAATACGTTAAATATTTCATAGCTCAACGTCTATTAAATGTCAAAGGAAAAATGTTACATATTTGATTGGCCCAACGTCTACTAAATGCCAAAACGAAAAATGATAAATATTTGATTAGCTCAACGTCTATCAAATATCAGAGGAAAAATGTTACATAATTGATCAGCTCAACGTCTATTAAATGCCAAAGGAAAAATATTATATATTTGATTAGCTCAACGTCTAGTAAATGTCAAAAGGAAACGTGCTATATATTTGATCACCCCTACGTCTATCAAATGTCAAAGGAAAGATGTTACATATTTGATTGGCCCAACGTCTACTAAATGTCAAAACAAAAGACGTTAAATATTGCATTAGCTCAACGTCTATTAAATGCCAAAAAAAAAAAAATGTTATATATCTGATTAGCTCAACGTCTATTAAATATCAGAGGAAAAACATTACATATTTGATCAGCTCAGCGACTATTAAATGTGAAAGGAAAAATCTTATATATTTGATTAGCTCAATGTCTATTGAATATCAGAGGAAAAATTTTACATATTTGATCAGCTTAATGTCTATTAAATGTCAGAAGGGAAAATGTTATATATTTGATTAGCTAAACGTCTATCAAATATCAGAGGAAAAATGTTACATATTTGATCAGCTCAACGTCTATTAAATGCCAAAAGGAAAAATGTTACATATTTGATCAGCTCAACGTCTATTAAATGCCAAAAGGAAAAATGTTACATATTTGATCAGCTCAACGTCTATTAAATGCCAAAAAGAAAAATTTTACATATTTGATTAGCTCAACGTCTATTAAATGCCATAAGGAAAAATTTTACATATTTGATCAGCTCAACGTCTAT
>NC_090734.1:121933576-121951076 GCF_036898095.1 Palaemon carinicauda
CAATCGCTTATACATAAGCTTGTGTTGTCTCATTAATAAACCAGTAATATCAAGCCCGTCTTTCTGTTAAGACCTGTAGCAACCTACCACATTGGTGACTAGGGAGTGACCAACTACCCACCTACTTCCCGCTCACCTGTGCGCCATACTCGTTGACGATGTCACCCACCAAAGCTGATTCTTCTATCCATGACACATCAAAGAGACTGCCACCCTTTGCCAGTAGAGAAGCTTTTTCCTAGTTTCAGTGCACCAACGTTCAGATACACATTAAGGGCATGACTGACTCATCCAGAAAATCAGACTATGTCCTCGTGGCAATCCATGAGAAACTTTCTCAAAAATCTTCGATTAGTTTTGCAACCAAGCGGATGGCCAATATGAGTATGACACCCTCAAAACAGACCTCCTGGATTATTGCTTACCATTGCTTGCCACCAGTATAGCCAAGCTTTATCCGCTCTCTCAACAGCCATTAGTGGACCTGTAACTTGCCGCAGAAGCTCTCCTCGGGAAGTGTACCTACCTCAAGCTCTATGAGTACAACGTCTATGCAAACCTGTACACTCCACCATCTCTAATGTCGATAGCCTGCCCATGAAGGACCTGATGACCAAAGTCGACACCCTTATGAACAGCCACTTCACCACCTTCAAGACCTCCATCAATGACTCTACACCTGATAAAGAGGGCAACCATTCACCAAAGACCGAAGCTGACATGAATGCTAGAGAGGGGACAAAGACGCCCCTCGCTCACACCCCAACCAACGATCTCTTTTCTTTTTCATGATGCAGGTACTGATAGCCAAATTTTGGTAGGCACTAATCCTTGTTGTTCTATTCTTCCCATGTCACTCTCTAGGACACATCATAATCCTTCTATGCCTGCTCATGTCCGCACGGTAGCTGCCAACATATCTGAGATCCCCACCTATGGGTACGACACAATCACACTATCGTTTAGGAGCTCCAAATACCATTGGAAGTTTCTTGTTCCTGACATAACATTGTCAATAATCAGCGCAGATTTCCTGCCCCACTTCCACCTCATGGTTGATGTAGCACATCACCATCTAGTCAACGCAGTCATATTTGTCGACAACTCTTCAACCTGCCCCCTCCAACCTCGTACTACACATCAGCAAACCCCTGGATGCCTACACCCACCTCCTCACGTTGTACCTGGAAGTCTTCCACTGAGAACTTTGCCAAACGCCCATGGTTTCCACCAAGAACAGTATTTATCACCATATAAAGACGATGGGGCCCCCAATCTTTGCCACATTGAGGTGTCTGGCACCTAATCATATGGCAGCTCCTAAATGAACGTTTGCCAAAATGGAAGAAATGGGTCTTTCTCCAAAGGTACATTTTTTCCTTCTACAGTCCAACACTTGGTCTAACCGTCAACGGCAACATCTCTCTGCTGTGGCTGAATACAACTGCACCTTTCAACACGTCCCTGGTAAAATTAATTCCATTGTCAATGCCCTGTCAAGAAACTTAGCCACCATTTACCTGTAATCAGATTACAATGTCTTGGCAGAAGCCCAACGAAAAGATCCAGAGTACCAAGCCTGCAGGACATCCTGCACAACCCTCCATTGAGAAGACCTCGCCCTCAACCACTCCAGCGCCACTGTCCTCTGTAATGTCAGTACTGGAAGGCCACAGAAATGGATACCTGCCCTATGTGCCGATAGGTGTTTGATTTAATCCATGACCTCTCATATCCCTCACGCAGCTTTACTGCACAACTACTGAAGACGAATTTCATTTGGCATGACATTACTAAGGATGATAGGGATCGGGTCCGTGCCTGTACTCCATACCGAACTTCAAAAGTACATCAGCACATTTCAGGAGTGGGCACTTTTCCTCAACCCCAGTGACATTTTTCCCACATTCATGTCGATGTAGTAGGCCTCCTACCCACATCCTAAGGTCACTGTTACCTGTTTACAGTCGTTGCCCACTCCACTCATTGGTCTGAAGCAATCCCCATGGAAACTGGAACATGTGCCTTATGTACAGTATATCAGCTTTACCCTGAGGTTCATTAGCGAATCTTCTGGGCATCATCCTGCATCAGATAATCACCTACAACCCTGCTGCCAAAGGATTTTTTGAACGCTTGCATCGCACTCACAAAGCAGCTTTGATGTCCCGCTGCAATGACTTAAACTGATTTAATCAGATTCCCTGGGTCCTCCTTGGATTAAGGAATAGTGAATGGCGACCAGTGGGTCGTCGCTGCTGAATTTATTCCATCTGCAACCTCTTCCGACAGTCTCCAGCAACTACAGTATGTCATACTGTGGGGAAATTTATTCCCTGCCGCCAGAGTTACAAGGTCCCACTGAAGCAACACATAATGAAAGATTTAAATACACTGACATTTGCAAACCAACGCTGGCACCTCTTTACACGGGCCCTCTCCTTGTTACCTGTCGCAAGACGAAGACTTTCTTAATTAATATTTGTGGCAAAGAAGACTGGGTCTCCATTGATCGCCTAAAACCTTGGTATCTTCTACAATATGACCCGCCTGCAGTTCGCCTCTCTAGGCAGGGCATCCTATTTCATATGCATGTCTCTTTTACAGGGGGGGGGGGGCGCGGCATGTAGTGCACGTGTATTTCATACACATTCATCCATTACAATGTGATTGCTTTTCATTTCTCGCTCTCCCGCACTGGTATTAGAAAAACCTGTTTCATATCGTTAATGTTTTTATGTCATTGTTATCCTCAACCGTTTGTGCATAAACCAGTCACGTCCAGTCCTTCTTTCTGTTAGGACTTGTCGCAACCTGCCACAATGCATACATAAGTGAGGCACATGATTAATTACAATAAAGGTGAACTAATACAAGTTAATGACCACTGGATTTATCACACGAAACCTCTTACACATACATACACTTAACGAATACCAAAAGCAATCATATTTTCATGAAAATACTTCTTAATACGAATACATATTAAATGCATCTCCTCACCTCCTCCAAAAATGGTGGAATTTCAATTTGAAGCCCTCAGAATTATAGTTCAAATAAACTAACACATAAAGGCTTCGCCACGTACGTTTATACTTCTATATCACGCTTATTCGTCTTCGAACCTGCATTTTTATAATGAAAAATAATATTTAAATGATACATATATATCTAAATATACTGTATCTAATAACTAATGATTTCCATGCAGAGTTGAAGAGTAAAAGAAGAGATGAGGAAAGTTGGACCTTCAAATGGAAATGAAATGAAATAAGTGTTGTAAGGGATGGAGGGACATCAACGTGTGGCAGAGGTTGGGAGTGCGCTGAAGAGTATTCTGTGTATGTGTATGAAGCAGATAATATTGCGGAGTTTAATGTGCAAGGGCTCTTCCCTAATTTGCACAGAAAGAATTTATTTTATTTTATTTGGTTTATGAATCTGGTCCTGAAGGGCCCGCACTGGGGCTTTTGAAGGTATTCAGTTCCGTTGTGTAACAAGGGCAAAACCTGCAACTGCAATATGAAGGAACAGTGAAGAGGATGGACAACAAGATGGGAAAAGGAAGTGGGTAAAAACTTCAGAATATGTATGTATGTATGTATGTATGTATATATGTATATATATAATGTTTTAGGGTATATGTTTGTTAATTCCCGGTATCAAATGATCATTCATATATATACACACACACACACACACACACACACACATATATATATATATATATATATATATATATATATATATATATATATATATATATATATATACAGTATATATGAATGGTCATTTGGAAACCGTGAATTAACAAACATATACACTAAAACATTATTTAAAGATCAATTTCAAGTAAAAAAAAAATTATGGTATTATCGATAATCACGCACAGATTAAATACAAGATCAAAGTTACGTAACGCGGTATGCAGACATATTACGCAAGACCTTATGATCAATACGTTTTCGATTAAGTATTACCTTGGCATACAAAAGTAATACGCTATATGAATAATATATGTTAAGAAGATCCAACTACCCTTGAACTAACCAAAAGGCCAAAGCTACTAAACTCAAAATGAATCTAGATTTATGTAATATACCTTTTCTTTCTTTGTATATCCACATTCACAGATTTTTTTTTTCTTTTTTTCAAGTGGATATATGAGACTACGACTATCTACCGACGCTTTTAACTAATGCCTGTTCCAGATTTCATCCGTTGTAATGCGGTCACTTGGGGAAAAATGAATTTAACTAATAAGTAAAAAAGTGCTGAAGATAAAATGTTTAATTTACTTTAAAGATTTATAGGCGAGAGAGGTGATCTGACTGCTATCGGTGAGTCTGACAAGCAGTATCAAGATTTTATATAAATATATATATATATATATATATATATATATATATATATATATATATATATATATATATATATATATATATATGGTGACCTTTCGCAACCGTACATTTTTCAGCGACAGGCATCTTATGGACTTGAAACATCATGAACTTAGTTAAAAGTTTTTCTTTAGTCTATTCACCGAACCAAGCGTCAACAGAAGACGGATACGTCAATATTATCGGGGTCGTTTTATAAATGGTAATTGCCATATGTTGTTAGTCTGGGATACTAATTTCTTATATTTTTACTCTCATCTTTTAACAAGAGCAATAAGGTAAGTTGCTTACATTGCAAATTATACGTCAAGTGTTAAAAAGAATTCGAGGAAGGATGATACTGCTAATAATATAATAAATAAATAAATATATATATATGTATATATATATATATATATATATATATATATATATATATATATATATATTCTTTTATATGATTTGAATGCTATTAGTGAGGTTGACAAGCACTATAAAGATCAGTTTCTATATAGCGACATTTCACAACCGACCATCAAATAAAATCAAATGGACTTCAAGAAAAATCCCGATCATCTCTTACAGAATTTCAAAACTAGAATTTTGGAAACATCCCGAATACCCAAATCAAACGAAGCGTTAGGAAACAAATCAGCAAATCAAAGGACTTTCATCACCGTTTAATGAAAAAGAATTCATAATTACTCGATACTGCAATTCCCTTTTCTTCTATTTTTTATTTTCCTCTTTACACCAACCAGATTTTGACATCCAATCCTTAGCGAGGACGCCAATCCGGATCCTTTTTTTACACCATTGCTTAGAATTTCAATCAGCGGTCATGAATCGCAATGGCCGGCCTTGTCACATCATCAAAAGCCGAAGGGGCCTTCAGCTAACATTTAATCTTTCCCAAAGACAAAAAAAAGTTATATGTCCTCCTGGATCGGGGTCCCTTTGAAGCTCTTTTTAAATATGTATAGTTCAATCAGTCCCATAAAAGAATGGATGGAACCAACAGCCTCAGTCGCTTTCGGAATTAACGTCCCTTTTTGGTCTCTGAATTCAGGATGGAACGCCACCAATGAAGGCTTGTGTACGTGCAGGTAGCCTATATACATACATACTCATACAATGTATATTTTTACACTCGTATATTTCTCTTTCTCCGTGTTTTTGCTTCCATATATTTATATTCAGGAAACAGAAGAAGAGAATCTTCACATATGTACAAACACACAATCACACACATATTGTATCCATATATGTATATACATATACATACATACATATATATAAAATATATATATATATATATATATATATTATATATATATATATATAATTTATATATATATATATATATATATATATATATAAGACAATCTTCACATATGACAAACACCCATTCACACACACACACACACACATATATATATATATATATGTATGTATATATATATATATATATATATATATATATATATATATAGATATATATATATATATATATATATATATATATATATATATATATAAATACAATAAATTCAGCCTTTCCTAGTCCACTGCAGTGCAAAGGACTCAGACATGTCCTTAATCATGTCAGGTTTTGCTATTTTCATCACCACGCAGGCCACTGTGAATTGGTATGTTGGGAGACTTTAGTCTGATCGCTCACAGTAAACCAACACAGTATGGGAGGCCCTGACTAGTACAGCTTTGTGGCGACACACAAACCCTTTCACCAGGTCCAGGTACCCTCACTGAGAAAGGGGAGATATATATATATATATATATATATATATATATATATATATATATATATATATATATATATATAGTTTTCAAAGAGACTTTTTTGTTGGGAGTATGTGGATTACAATAGAAAGAATATCTATACTTGGGAAGAGAAAAGGGAAAAGAATATTAGGGCAGGATAGATGGAAGAGCAGGTTAATGGATGTGTAATGGTTGGAAGCGAAGTAATTGGAGATATATCCGATAGTTATCTGGTTGAGAAAGACAGAAGTTAGCGAGGGAAGTGTCAATATATGGAAGTAAAGTTAATAATAAGAAGAAGAAGAATAGGGAAGTGGGGAATATGGGGAAAGGAAGAGTACCCCTGGATACAATCCAGTTAATAGCTCAAAGGCAGGTACTCGGTATGGGAAAGATTAAGGAAATAGGGAGAAAGAGAAGTACAGGAGAAGAATAAAAGAGAGGGGCAGACCCTCTTGCGATATTAGGGAATTGGTATTATTATTAGATGTAAAGTAAAGTTAATGTCAACGAATGAGTCGGATAAGAAGGAAGGTAGGAGAGCATATAAGGAGAAAATGAATGAAATCTTTCCTATGGTAAAAGAAACGGAGATGGAAGAAATAAAATGAGGAGACTGTACAATTCCAGGCTAAGGCCACTGGAGCTGTAAAGGGTGTTCGTGAGTATATTTGGATAACAAAGATGAAATAAAATATCAAATGGTGGAAGGTTAGAGCATAAAAAAGCGATATTATATGAGAGTTACATGTAGGAAGATTGTGGGTAATAATGAGAGATAAAAGGTCAGCAGTAAAATCAGAACTGGGGAGATGATATACACATATGGGGAGAATAAATGGACTTTCCATGGTAAAGTAAAGTAAATGCATAGAAAGATTTATAAACAAATGTATCTCAAAATAAAAAAGGAAAGTGACCAACAGGAATGCCGTCCTGCCTCGGTGGAGTTCTTTGAATGTTTGTTGTATGGAGAGGTTAGAAGAAAGGTAGAAAAGCACGAAAATAGTGGGATAAAAAAAGAAAATAACATTCAAAACAAAATTAGCATGATTAACCTTTACTTCGATTTCCTTCAAATCAACATTCCTTTTTAGATTCTAGTTTTTATTGAACATTCATTCCTTCGCGTAATCTAAAATCAGTAATACTTCTCTTTTAAAATACAAAAATAATTAGTCGTCTTTGATAAGGTCATTTTTCTAAATTACAATGACAGCTTTCATATCATTACTTCAGGAGCTAATGATATTGCCATATGCCAATGTTCTATGTATTATGAATACGGTATCAGACTTTCTCAACTTACAAGACGTCCTTGGTTTCATACGAAAGTAAAAGAACTATCTAAAGTTTCACAATGAAAGTCGCTTATTAGTGTCATAAGCAGTGGATGTTGGGTCTGGAAGTCAATTTAGCGCTTTAGGCAGTAGCAAAGGAGAGAGAGAGAGAGAGAGAGAGAGAGAGAGAGAGAGAGAGAGAGAGAGAGAGAGAGAGAGAGAAAGAGTAAAATCATTAATTGGTATGTCATTATAAAACACAGTGGATTCATACTCCTAAAAGTTAAACTATGATTTTATCAGGACTCCTAAAAGTTAAACTATGATTTTATCAGGATAAACTTCCTAGCCAAATGCACTACCGCGTATAGTGAAAAAATACTGTACCACATTTAGCACCACTCCAAATTAAGGATAAATATCGTTCAGAAAACTTCCTTTATATCAACACTTAAACAAACACTATTCTGCATAACATCAAACTCCATACAAACAATAAATCAATTACTCCAAGTTTGTAAGCTCTCGTGGAATTTCTGCAATAAAGAGGCTCCTTCTAAAACTTATCAGTAATTATTCCGTTAATATTTCAGCTTCCATCTTTTCTTTCCCAAATCCGGAAGTTTGCGTCATTTTCCTTAACTTATCCTCTCCACATGACCAAGACAACACACAACTAACGTTTCGTTGTATTCGTACATCATCCACCAATTCAAAGTTGTCTGTTCTCTCTTTACTCTTCGTACATTACGCAAAGCTCTCAATAGATTCCACCCTTGTTTTTTTATGGCCCATTCTGATTTAGCATTGACATCATAGTGGTTGATATGGATATAATTGTCTAATTGCATTCCGAATTTCGCACTGCAGTTTTTTTCAAAAGCAAAGTATCTAACTAAGGAAAAGGGGATGCGAGCGCTGAATTTACATAAATGTAGTGAAAATGACCTGATATACTTAATTATATACTGTATATATACATATATATATATATATATATATATATATATATATATATATATATATATATATATATATATATATTAATATTGTTACTATTCTTAAAATATATTATTTTTCCTTATATCCTTTCCTCACTGGGCTATTTTCCTTGTTGGGGGCCCTGGGCTTATAGCATCCTGTTTTTCCAACTAAGGTTGTAGCTTAGCATTTAATAACAATAATAATACACACACACATATATATATATATATATATACATATATATATATATATATATATATATATATATATATATATATATGTACAGTCGGCGTCGCCACACAAGCCCATTGGATATCGGTGAGGAAATTTGAGTCTATCAAACCTACGTCAAGATTGCGAGATCAGAACAGGAAGGGTAGAACCTTCTAGATGAAACCCATCTGAAGCTAGTAAGGATGAATATGAACAAATACACACAGTTTATATATAATACAAATACATGCGTGTATATATATGGGTAAACAAATATATATATAAATATATATATATATATATATATATATATATATATTATATATATATATATATATATATATATATATATATATATATATATATATATATATATATATATATATATATATATTATATATATATATATACATATATATATATATATTATATAACTGTCATATGCATATTGTAGAATAGAAAAAATTGAACTTATAAGTTGATTCAGTTGACATTTTCCTTTTCAACTAGCGACACTTTGTTTCATATTTTTTCTAGATACTTTTTACCTCAATCAAATGATCAAAACCATAGGTCATATGAGACTGGTGAGAATTTAATTCCACGAAAGATCATATACATTTTTCTTCCTCATTTAATGTCAACATTACAATTTCAATACAATGAAATATTCATTCCACAACGTTTCTCCAGAGAGAGAGAGAGAGAGAGAGAGAGAGAGAGAGAGAGAGAGAGAGAGAGAGAGAGAGAGAGAGAGAGATTAAAATAAATTATTTTAAATGAAAAACATAGTGTAAAATGTAATTCTGAATTGGTTCCCGTTTTTGAAGAAAGGGCTTGTTTGTTTCCAACGAACGAATCTCTAAAAATGAATAATTAAAAGTTCAAATAATGACGGGAGAAGGGAATCTCCTCTTTAAAGCAGCCCTGCAACACCTAAAAATTGCAACCCATTTTTTTTTTTTTTTTTTTTTGTCTACGTCCAGACTGATTGAATTCTATTGAACAATAAAACCCGAACTACAATACATATAACTTTCAATACAATATTCAACTGTATTGAACAAACTCTAATCCAATTTCATAAACTTCATAGATCCATAAGTGAATATAAATTCATTGTGCTTCTATTACACTGTTTGGAAATTTCATAGTAATTTTTTGGCAAGATATGGACTACTAATAATACATGACGCGCGTAAAAGCAAATGCGATAATGTTTAATACCCCATACGCAAACAGAAGTGCTCAGTACTCTGACAGGAATTACACTTCATTTCACTCAAAATACGAACATTGCACCAAATATTATATTGGAAAAAATCTTCACCTCTTCTACTCAACGATCAAGTTGCTCTTTGTTTACTTATAGAAAGAAATATTCTAAAATGATTTAGTTTACTTAACGTCTTTATAAAAAAAAATGAAACTAGTTTCAAATAAAAAAAAACGAAGCTTGAAATTTTGCCAGACAAACTTGAGTAGTAAAAAACCAGTATATTTATAGGGCCTTTATAAAATGTTATACTCATTTATAAATCAATAATGATCTGGTAAAAATAAGTGTGTGTCGCCATTACTATTTCTTTCAGTAAAGCTATTGCAAATATTTTCCCCAATAATAAAGGCATTTTAGAGAGGATTATAAGGTATTCATTGTTACATTTCTATTAATTCATTGTTAAGAAAATAATATTCTCCCTGCTTGGTCCTCGTATTAGCTCTCTAAAGCAAGTCGCTTTGAGACAATCTCTTTTCTTTGCATTCTGCTTATCTCAAATAATATCATTATCATTTTCTTTCTATGAAAGATAAGTATATAGTAAATATCATCTCAAGGCACTGCGCAAATTATCATATACTTCCCAATACTTCTTATTCCTGATCTAGATATTAATCTTTGGCACCGTCGTTCAATTAGTTCATTATGCATGTTGCATAAGATTTTTCATAACTCTGACCATCCTTTACATTCAGATCTCCCTGGACAATTCTATCCTGTTCGTAATACTAGGCAGGCAGTTAATTCTAATAGCCAGGCCTTCTCCATTATGAGGCTCAATACTACACAGTATTCTAGAAGTTTTATTCCAGCTGTTACCAAGTTGTGGAATGATCTTCCTAATCGGGTAGTTGAATCAGTAGAACTTCAAAAGTTCAAAGTTGGAGCAAATGTTTTTATGTTGACCATCCTTTACATTCAGATCTCCCTGGACAATTCTATCCTGTTCGTAATACTAGGCAGGCAGTTAATTCTAATAGCCAGGCCTTCTTCATTATGAGGCTCAATACTACACAGTATTCTAGAGGTTTTATTCCAGCTGTTACCAAGTTGTGGAATGATCTTCCTAATCGGGTAGTTGAATCAGTAGAACTTCAAAAGTTCAAAGTTGGAGCAAATGTTTTTATGTTGACAAGGCTGACATGAGTCTTTTTATTGTTTATATATGACATATATGTTTTTGACGTTGTTGATAGTTTATATAGGACGTATCTGTTTTGACGTTGTTACTGTTCTTAGAATGATATATTGTTAATTTATTCTCATCATTTATTTATTTCCTTATTTCCTTTCCTCACTGGGCTCTTTTCCGCTGTTGGAGCCCTTGGACTTATAGCATCTTGCTTTTCCAACTAGGGTGGTAGCTTGGCTAGTAATAATAATAACAATTACACATTACTGTGGCTAACCACTAGATAAACATATATTGTCTTACAGAATCCGCGTTCTATAAAACAAAGATTCAACGGAGATAGCATAATTCCATCAGCGTATCTATGACGCAAATCATAAGAAAGGGATTTAGGATCTGCTGAAGGCGAAGGAGGTGAGTTTGGAAACCCAATTTCAATACCAGCATCAACAACAAACGGTGCAGAATGGATCTCACAATGACCTTTTCATATCAATAGCCCTTAAGGTCAACATTAATGTTGCAAGACCGTGTACGTCACGCCAAGTGGGCCTTCTTTTCATTCTCCGAAGGATTCTGACCTTTCGCAATATTACGAATGCTAATAAAAGCATGGCTTTCTCTCCTATATTATTATTATTATTATTATTATTATTATTATTATTATTATTACTTGCTAAGCTATAACCCTAGTTGGAAAATCAGGATGCTATTACCCCAGGGGCTCCAACAGGGAAAATAGCCCAGTTAGGAAAGGAAACAAGAAAAAAAAATATTCTAAGAACAGTAACAACTTCAAAATAAATATTTCCTATATAAACTATAAAAACTTTAACAAAACAAGAAGAGAAATTAGATAGAATAGTGTGCCTCAAGCAAGAGAACTCTAACCCAAGACAGCGAAAGACCATGGTACCGAAGTTATGGCAATACCCAAGACTAGAGAACTATGTTTTGATTTTGGAGTGTCCTTCTCCTAGAAGAGCTGGTTACCATACCTAAAGAGTCTCTTCTACCCGTACCAAGAGGAAAGTAGCCACTGAACAATTACAGTGCAGTAGTTAACCTCCTGAGTTAAGAAGAATAGTTTGGTAATCACAGTGTTGTCAGGTGTATGAGGACAGAGGAGAATCTGTAAAGAATATGCCAGACTATTTGATGTATGCGTAGGCAAAGGAAAAGAACCGTAACCAGAGAGAAGGATCCACATAGTACTGTCTGGCCAGTCAAAGAACCCCATAACTCTCTAGCGGTAGTATCTCAACGGGCGGTTGGTGCCCTGGCCAACCTACTACCTACTACTATAGGAATGAACTGGGAGAGATAGGGATATATTAACAAGGTTACAATCTCAGATATACGTAGAGAAGTGTAATCATTTAAATGTACTTAAATCTTAACGTTTTATTAATATATATATATATATATATATATATATATATATATATATATACATATATATTTAGGAATGCCACTTTAAATATTATCATATTGAATTTCATATTAAGTTTAAAACATTTTCCAAATCTGCTTAGGCCAATAATACTATTGATGTATGGCTATTAGATAGTTTGTAAATATGCTTTGTAGATATACGCACACACACATATATACAGTATATACATATATATATATTTATATATATATATATATATATATATATACATATATATAGATATATATATATATGTATGCATATATATATATATATATATATATATATATATATGTATGCATATATATAGATATATATATGTATGCATATATATATATATATATATAAATATATATATATATATATATATATATATATATACAGTATATATATATATATATATATATATATATATATATATATATATCGAATTACGCAAAATGAGTCAATATTGATGAAAATTAACAAAATATCAGGCCAAAACGACATCAAATTCTACCTCTCATAGGGATCGACCCCTAGTCTCTTCAATGATGCCAGCTGGGCCGTAAAATAAGTCTGAACCAGTGTTAACGGCTCATCATGATTTACCTGGGAAGACCCCTGTCTTACATACCAGCAAGTTTGACCAAAGTTCTTGACCTACCATCTGACCCAATGAATAGCACTTAATTTGAATAAACCGTAAAAGGTAATAGTAATTTCATATGATGAAAATCAACACAATATAGCGTTCAATAGATATAAAATTCTAACTAGGATCATGATTGAATGAAATGCAAAATAACTACCAATTTTCCCAACATAGCTTTTTTGTTAGAGAGAGAGAGAGAGAGAGAGAGAGAGAGAGAGAGAGAGAGAGAGAGAGAGAGAGAGAGAGAGAGAGAGAGAGAGAGGAAGTTACGCAGAATTATTAAACAATAAAAACAAATTACTTACATAAAATGGTGAATGCTAAAGTATGATATTGTGATCTGGCAATAAATGGCAGAAAAAAAAATTAAGGTTTTGAAAATGCTTAAATTCAGTATCGCAAATATCCTAACTTTAACAAAATTAAGGTTTTGAAAATGCTTAAATTCAGTATCGCAAATATCCTAACTTTAACAAAACAAGAAGAGAAATTAGATAGAATAGTGTGCCCGAGTGTACCCTCAAGCAAGAGAACTCTAACCCAAGACAGCGTTACCATCAATACATCTCATAGCAATTATCCTCGGCAAAACTGTATCGGATACTGTATGTCACAAGAAGGAAGAAAAACAGTAGCAAATAAATAAAAAAAAAATATCGATTGCAAATTAAGCAATGTATATAAGTCTTGAAATTCTTCAATCATCTTAGATTTCCTGAGAACGAACTGTTAAATTGTCAAACAAACTTATAGCTCAAAAAAAAAAAAAAAAAAAAAAAAAAAAAAAAAAAAAAAAACTTGTCTTGTCTCATTCACCAATGATAGACAGAGAATTTACTACACAATCTATTCTATATCAATCCATCGAAGGATCTAGATAATCTCAACTCTAGATGCTATCCAATCAATTCATCTAGGCCTCCCGCTATTCTATTCCCTAGACGCATTGCCATCATTTGTTAGGCTTATCCTAATGTCTATCAGGATCACTTAGCTACAGAAATATACTCACCGGTCGAAATACACACAAGTAGGGGAGACCTTTTGTTTATCTATTGGATTTATTTGTATCAGAATAATTATCATCAGTTGATTCTTTAAATTTTGGAGTAAGTAGTTTTAAATGTTCACTTTTTTTGTCTATGGAGATTAAGATTTTCAAATTGCTATTAGTTTCTTATTTAAGTCTTCACAGACACTAAAGTTTTTCTTTATTCAACATATTATATGGATACGTCTATCTGCTGAGTCATTGCCTGACCCTCCTTGATCGTAGCTTGGGTGGAGAGGTGTCTTGGTAGCTGATCATATGTATATATGGTCAGTTTCTAGTGCATTGTCCTGCTTGATAGGGAATGTCACTGTCCCTTGCCTCTGCTATTCATGAGCGGCCTTTAAACCTTTAACCAGTATTATATAAACGAACCATCTTAAACCCATGAACTATGATATTTTTCTTAAGTAAATGACGGAGAATTCATATTCTTTCGAAAACTCCCACTTCACACGCTGCTAAAAAATAAATAAAATAAACACAGGGTGCAACAGTTTTTGCAGAATATGGAGTAGGGCTTAGATAGGTAGCTCACTGGCCAAACCTATACAAAGAATTGTGGATTTATTTCTCCTTAATAGTGAAACATAACAGACCGTGAATTAGTCGTAAAGGCCATGTTAACTCCCATATGAAGATTTGAAATTTACACATTGTGGATATTGGGAGTTAAATGGCAGGACAGGATTAGAAATGAAGCTATGAGAGATTACTCGAGTACCATATGTGGATGAGATCATGATGAAGGGTAGATGGAGATGGTTTGGGCATACTCTTTGCATTACACAAGAGAGATTAGTTCACCAAACGTTCAGCTATGCTCCAGAAGGCACTAAAAGAGTTGGAAGAAACAGGCCTACATCGCTGAGGACTATGAAGCGCGAAGTAGGGGATGATGAATGCAGAAGTATTTAATTAAAAGCTCAAGATAGAGACGACTGGCGAAATCTAACCGAGGCCCTTTGCGTCAATAGGCGTAGGAAGAGATGATGAACATTACAGAGCATACATTATTCAAAAATGTTTGAAATCATACGTATCTAAATCAGGCTCACGAGTTTATCAGATATTCAAATATACTTCAATAGTAATTAGTATAATATATCCTTCTACATAGTAATCCTATTTGACAAAACTTAATGAAATAAACAATACAATTTGCAACTTACGTCTCTTCAAAGGTTATACCTCGGAATGCTTTTCCGTATGTGCAATATTGCCGAGATCGGGATTGTTTCCCGAACAGATCTTGGCGTCATTTTAAAGAGACAAGAACATGGAAATGATAACGCTTACGCAAGCTAAAGTCTACACTGCATGTCAGTTTAATATCACAAAGATATCAGTTTTCCCCATGTGCTATACCAGACCCCAGAATTGTCTGTCAGGCCATTTGTTTTTACTTCCACGACTTAGTTTTTGTTGTGAACTGCAAGTTACCGTACACTTAAAAATTTACCGTAAAGAACGGCAAAAAAGTCTGGAATACATATTGCCAGGTATTTACCGTTTTAAAAACGGATATATTGATGTAAAGGAGTGATATTACGGTCACCACCCCGTAAAATATAATAAAGTATGGTAAAATTGCGGTTGCCTGTATTTTACTGAAATACGTCTGAGAACAGTATATTTTTACGGAGAATTTCCGATTAAAACTACGGTTTTTTTTTTTTCAACACTGTATCTTCCGTTAATTTCAAGTTTTATAACATAACACTTGGTTTTATATTAATACCCATTGCTTCAGAGCCTTCCCTTTGCTTCATATTTCTATGGAATCCACTTAGAATATTTCCCTTTCCTTCCCCTTACATTTTCAACCTTTATTCTTTTCCAACCATTCTAACTCTATATGAAATAATTCCCGACATTTCCTAATACTTGCAAAATAAAGAATCTTTTTCCAGGGTTTCTTCACTCTATCTTCTACATGTTAAATATTTTTTCTTCTCAATTTTCTTACACGACTCAACTTAGACATTTTCAGTCTCTACTTGCCAGTTGCGAAATCTGTCCCCTTTACATCCCTGATGTGGAATAATTTTCTGACAGCCTTCCTTTTATATTCTAGCTAAGGATTCTGCAATTATTAGAATTTTCTTTATCATTATGAAATTTGTTATCTTTTCCGAAATTTCATTTTAGGATTTTGTCAGAGATTTCTTTGAACCATTTGCTTCTCGTCCAAATATTACTGCCGCTTTTTCTCAAGAGTTTTAAGATGAGAAACCACATTTTGAGATTTCGCAAAAAATAGCTAAAATTAATCCAAATAGACTCTATAAATAATGGTGAATTAAATCTCATGACCGCTATATATTTGCTTTTTTTAATATTGAAGTTACTCAAAAAAAAAGAAAAAAAAAAAAAAAAAAAAAAAAGGATAAGTAGATGATCATCACTCCCACTTAGATATTTCAAGATACACACATTCATCAAATATACGTGTGTATGTGTATATGAATGCATATTTAGTTCATTGGGTTTGGTTTTTATTTTCAACCCTAGAACAAATTTATGATACTGTGATATGCAGTATCAAACATAACCTCCTGTTCAAAGAAATTATAATAAATTATATATATATATATATATATATATATATATATATAATATATAAATATATATATATATATATACACAGGTATATATATATATATATATATACATATATATATATATATATATATATATATATATATATATATATATATATATATATATATATATATATACCTAGGCCGCGGGGGGCATAAAAACAATCAGAATAGCGCCAACGTTATCCTTGCGTGTCGTAAGAGGCGACTAAAAGGGACGGGACGAGGTGGCTGGGAACCCCCTCCCCTGTATCTATAATCCTGCGAGATATATATATATATATATATATATATATATATATATATATATATATATATATATATATATATATATGTATATATATATATATATATATATATATATATATATATATATATATATATCCTCAAAAATTCAGGGAATCTAAATGTAAATACATACTGAAAACTAAAATTGAAAAAGAAAATTATTTTAACTTTCATTTAGCTCTCAAATTAAAAACAATCTATTCCCGGAAATGATCCTACATATACGATAGCTAAGCTATTACTTATTCATGAACCAACGCCTGAATGCTGAACCTAACTGAAATGTTAAAATACTGTCGTCACCCGCTAACAAGGTGACCTTTACATGTAAACATTACATAAGCAAACTGGAGTATAGGTTACTTTTCATTTTATTACTGAAAAGGGGCACGTGGATGGGGAAATAAGATACGGAGAGTGAAAAGTATGTTTTTCAC
>NC_090734.1:121961076-121965634 GCF_036898095.1 Palaemon carinicauda
ACATAAATATCCTTTCTCAATTTCACATCAAAGTGAATCTTCCGCCAAATGTATTATCTTTATTCAGTATCAAAACTAATGATTACATCGTTGTTTACATTCGATATAATAACGATATTGACAACCTAGGAAAAAAATGAATCAAATACACAATCTCTAACATCTTTTGAAAGTTACGTGCGGTGCACTATGTCAAGAGGCAAAACAGATTTCAATTTGGACAACTTTCGATTCTATAATTTCGTGGAACTAACCTATAGTATAAGGCCTAGCCAAGTACAAAAAATTAATCGCTTTATATAAGCAAACTGCCTATTTAGAAGTATGTGTCCATCATCATCGGCCTTATAACCGGAATTAATGTTAAATTTCTCAGTAATATTAGAAAGAACACGAAGATTGAAGACTGGCTACTGATTGCTGTAGTCGACATATACAGTGTTTAGAATAGCTCTGTATATCCTAAATTCCATTCATCATGAAAACACATCTAAATTGAAAAATACGTTAAATTATACTAAATAAAAGAAAAAAAATCACAAGCGATTTGTTTCTATAAAAAGCAAATTTTAATCATCCTTTGAAATAAACCAAAAAATTTATCAAATTACCGTTAAAAAAGTTTAAAGAAAAGCTAATTATTCTAAAAACTTCGAACAAACTTTGGATTGTCGCTGGCGTTGATTACAAATTAAAAATCACAGAGGATTAGGATAAAATTGTACCCAAACTCATTGCTTAAAGATATAGGAGCAATGATAAGATATAATTGAAAACATAATAACATTCTAACGTTTGGAAAACAATATCGCTGTGTAAAAGTCAACATGAAATTAGAAGGGCCCTACAAGTAAACAAGGAACAGCGCCAACTTGTAAAACTTGTCCCAAAGTTCTTCTAGCCTTGATTTCGTATTTTTCTTTTTGATACCTAAAGTTTAGTATACTTCTCTGACACACATTTTTCAACTTTTAATCACACCCAATAAACAGTTGATTATATTCTTAATCTTCCTGGATTATCATTCTCTCTCACTCACCTCACTCACTCTCTCTCTCTCTCTCTCTCTCTCTCCTCTCTCTCTCTCTCTCTCTCTCTCTCTCTCTCTCTTCTCTCTACCCGAGGCGATGTTCTATTTAATGTAATCCCCGTCAATAGAACGGGAGCACGTTAATGTATGAAAAGTAAAAGCTGCATTTAATCCTTCATATGCGCCGTCCAGCGCTCGTTAAATCCGAGAGCGGCACTGGAAATCAGCATTTCTGGCGTCCAGGCAAAAAAGTTAAATATTTAACGGGGCTGTATTTTTTTCCCAGGCCAGGCCATGATTCCAATCTAAAATGCTATCGCGTATTGTAGATGATGCTGCATTATTTACCTTTTTTTTTTTTCTTTTTTTTGGTGTTGTTGTTGTTGTTGTAGTTCACAGGGTGCTGCTGTTGCAATCATGGAGGCACCCGCCCAAACGAGAATAGATCTCTCTTGAGTATGATTCTGCTTTTCCGGTAAATATTTCTATTAATGATGATAATTTCAATATGATCAACGTCAATTGATTGGCTGATTGGTTTACAAAGCTCGCATCGCAACTATATATAACATCGAAACTAAAGAGGGATATAGGCTAAAACTATATATAGTATATATATATATATATATATATATATATATACACACATATATATATATATATATGTATATATATGTATATACATTTATATATATATATATATATATATATATATATATAATATATAAAATGTGTGAGTGCGTGTGTATATATGTGTGTATATATATATTATATATATATATATATATATATATATATATAGTATATATATATATATATATATATATATACATACATTAAATCAACCTCAACATTAATAATAATAGAAGAGCATTATAAACCATAACCAAAACGAGGGTTATGGCAAGAGCAAACATAAACAAAACCAGCATTTATGACTACCGTCAAGTCTTTGCTTCTCTAAGGAGTTCATCCTAGTTCAGATAGTCAAGACGTTCCGGAGTCAAGATTAAGCCCCTAGGCAGAGGAAATGACTAATTTCCATTAGCTCCAGTTGAGCAGGAAACATCCGACTTTGGAGTCTCAGTTGTGTGTGGGTGTGTGTCGTGTGTGTAGGTGGGCGGCATATACAGATACAAACTATAGTCCATTTCTTTTAGCGATGCATATATGCACCGACTCGCAGCGGTGCCCTTTTAGCTCGGAAAAGTTTCCAGATCGCTGATTGGTTGGACAAGATAATTCTAACCAATCAGCGATCAGGAAACTTTTCCGAGCAAAAAGGGCACCGCCGCGAGTCGGTGCAAATATGCATCGCTAAAAGAAATGGCTATAGGTCTCTTGATCCCTAAACATTATTAAACTTATGCTTGCTATTTAAGGTACATCTTGTAAGCTGATATATGACCCCTTGAAAACACATTGAAGCTGTACCTGTCGTCAAGTTATTTGATAAAATAAACATGAATTATTAAGTAAGACATGCTATTCTGTAGCCTCGTAACTTCGTAAGGGGGGGGAGGGATAATTACGACTATAAGAGATAATTTAGGCAGAATCTTTTGTTGAAGTAAATCTGTTTTAAATAATTTTTACCTTTCATAGCACGCTGGTATGTATGTGTTTGTGAATATATATATATATATAGTATATATATACTATAATAATATATATATATATATATATATACATACACACATATATATATACATATATATATATGTATATATATATGTATATATACATACAAATAATATACACACAATCACACACACACACACACATACATATATATATATATATATATATATATATATATATATATATATATATATATATATATATATATATATATAAGTTCAATATTCTGTGAGAATGGAGAACCAGAATAAGAGACACAGAAAAGGTAAGTCTTACAACAAGGGCCAATAATGTAACTGAAGTATATATCTAATAAAATAATGACTTAGCAAAACGAAAATCTCCACAAGAAAGAAGTGACGCAAAGGAGATATGACATAAGGGGTGGTGATAAGTCATCTCAGTTAATTCTAAAAGTCGGGCCTTCTCTATTATGAGGATCAATACTACCCAGTATTCTAGATTATTCCAGTTGTGACCGTAATCGGGTGGTTGAATCGGTAAACGTCAACAGTTCAAACTTCCAGCAGAGTTTTTTTTATGTTTAACAGGCTGACATAAGTCTTTTTTATAGTTTATATATGTAATATATGTATTGATGTTATTACTGTTTTAAAAATGTTTCATTCTAATTGTTCATTATATCTCATATAGCATATTTATTTCCTTATTTCCTTTCCTTACTGGGCTATTTTTTCCTTGTGGAGCTCTTAGGCTTATAGCATCTTGCTTTTTCCAACTAGGGTTGTTGCTTAGCTAGTAATAAAAATAATAATAATAATAATAATAATAATAATAATAATAATAGAGTTGACTGAATGAAGATTAATGAAGTGACAGAATAAAAAAAAAAAAAAAAAAAAAAAAAAAAACATTATTGAAAAAACTGGGCAATGACAAAGACATGAAGCATCGAAGATTATGACAACAAATAGGAATTGATTGAGGTAGTTATCAGAGTTCAAATAACAAAAGATGTCACTGCACTTTAATGAGTATTGTTAATTTACGATTCTAGACATTTCCTTCATTAAAAAGAAAATTTACTACAAATAAATTTTCAGAGAGATGTGGAGTATAAAAACAACAGTTGATTGGGTGATAAATGGGAGTGGAAAAACAAGTCAAGATGGTTATATTAAGATGGGATAAGATGGTCAAATTCACTTGTTATTACCGGTATTAATTCACTTGTTATTTGCAGTATTTCTTAAGACCTGAACATTCAAACCAAAGACCTACAAACAAAGAGGTGTGTGGGCAATAAAATATATATATATATATATATCTATATATATATTTATATATATATATATATATATATACATATATATATATATACTATATATATACATATATATATATATATATATATATATAATATATACTAAAATGTATATTGTTTAGGGTATAGATATGAATTGGTTCTGGTTTCCAAGCGATTAGAGATTCTGTACCAACTAAAGAGAATATGACTGTAATATGCTTGTTGAAGGTAAAAGAACATTTGGATTGAACATCAAAAAAACCCATTTGGATTAAACATCAAGATTTCTTTGCTATCCGAGAGATTGAGAAAATTAAAAATTAAATTTTCCACACTAAGCTCTCACAGATTCTAGTTACACGTACTTATATTTATATATACATATAAATGCGTATATGACATTTCTCAGTTTATATACAGTATATGTGTAATGATTTTTTTGCACCTAAGATGTGCGTGGTATTTGATACGCATAAAAATATTTGTAAAGATATCATAGGGAAAATATATAGTTTTCCTTCGTATATATTGAACACTATCGGAAGACAAAAAAATATAAATTTGAAATAGAATGTTACAGTCAACATATTTTTTTTTTTTTCAAAATCTGCACAACACGT
>NC_090734.1:121966134-121968634 GCF_036898095.1 Palaemon carinicauda
ATCCAATTACAGACATACAATAGACGCTTATGTGCTGCTACGAGAAGAGCACGGGTCCATATCATACAATTGGTTTCAATCAACAGAATCATACACAACTTAATTTCGTTAACAGCAAGTTACGTAAAAGTTTAGGCTTAGTAATTAGACTGAGTGCCAAAGCAGCGAATATACAGAATTCTTAACACTTCCATTCTTTAAAGGAATTCAAACATAATATGACACTAAGTCTAGACAGTTATATTACCACTTAGGCACCATAAACAATTCATATATACAAATGGTACTAGGCTTAGACAGTTATTTTAACACTTGAATAATTCAAGAACAATAAAGTTATTATCATAGATACCGGAGACGCACGACAGTACATGACAATAGAGGGATCAGTAGCCGAAGGTTATACTTAACTTTGGTTTTTCATTCCGAAGGGCGTAGTAGTTATCAACTTGACTACCTAGAAGTGTGCCTCCGCAAAAGCAAAATTCGTCTTCATATATTCATCCTTGGGTGTGTATTATACGGCTGTTAAAAAAAAAAAAGAGAGAGAGAGAGAGAGAGAGAGAGAGAGAGAGAGAGAGAGAGAGAGAGAGAGAGAGAGAGAGAGAGGGGGTTCCCAGAATACTCTCGTAAGGATCTTTGTAATAAAAGAACTCTACGTTTACATAATATGATAGGATTTAACTAAAATTATTCCCGTTAACTTGATAAAAATGCTTTCACAAAGAAACCCTTACTTATCAAATATGACAATTTCTAAATCGAGAATCATCTCATATGTCATCATTCCGTCCTAACCTCCATGTAGGAATTATTATTCGTTCTAGAACCTTCTAGATTTCCTACTTTTCTATGGATTTTTTTATTCACGTCATACACCGCATTAAACCTGTATGCGTCGTAGTAGATTCATTAGAAATCACAATTCATTCTTGTTATTGATATAGATATGACTCAGCAATTACGTAACAATAACTTCATAATAATAATAATAATAATAATAATAATAATAATAATAATAATAATAATAATAATAATTATAATAATAAATATAAATACTAATATTACTGCTCATATCACTGTAATGATTTTAATCTCTTAATATATTTAATAATTCTCCCCTCGAGAGATTATTCCTAACAATTACCAACAAAAAGGTGTCCAATAGATCACTTGAAATTATTATCTTTTAATCAAAATACAAATCATAACACTTCTGAATAAATTACATGTAAAGGGCATTTCTTCGTATAGATAACAGCAGGAGGATAGGTATATTGCCGGTAACTTTCTGTGTCTGAACAAAATTATTTTCATCATTACTATAGCTACGATAATCATTATAACTATTATTATAATTTTATCCTTTTTAACAGTAAGTACCCACTAATATATATATATATATATATATATATATATATATATATATATATATATATTTATATATGTGTATATATATATATATATATATATATATATATATATATATATACACACACGAATTTTTAAAGGTAATTAAATTACCAAGGATGTAATCCCTAAATAGAATAATCATTAATGAAAGAAGAATTAGATATAGCAATATACTATGAAAACAGAAATAAAAAATTACCTTGAAGGAAATGGCACGAGTTTAGAAAATTGTTTAGACGCTTTAAAGCAGTATTATGGCCACCTTAAAACACTTAACCACTAATATCCATAAAATGCATTGAATGAGAGTCACTAAAGGTTACAGAGGAAGTTCCTCATCGAAATATATTTCTTAAAGTATGGAAAAAAATACAAAAGGATGTCTTTAGCTGATGTTTTTATTCAAGATTTTTCTCCACTCTTTAAGACATTTTCTTCACTACTAGGACATTTTGTTGAAAAAAAAAAAAAAAAGTTAAGAGTCTAGGCATGACCATATACCAGCAATACTGAAAAATTTGTAAAATAAGGAGTAAACATAATCTATAGATAGAGAAACAATGTAACCGACAGTAATATCATGTAATATAGTTTTTCCTGCTGCAGACAAAAAAAAAAAAAAAAAAAAAAAAAAAATGTTAGAGGCAAAATACCAGGATTGTAAAATAATCAAAATGAATAAGCATAATTCTTTCTAAGCAGAAGAAATTAAGGAGAAATATCAAGTTCTCGGTTGTCTGGGTTTTACTGCGATTCAGTCCCACCTTCCACTAGCCATATTACATAAATATCCTTTCTCAATTTCACATCAAAGTGAATCTTCCGCAAAATGTATTATCTTTATTCAGTATCAAAACCAATGATTACATCGCTGGTAAAATTTCAATACAAGAACAATCTCGGACAACCTATAAAAAAAAACATTGAATCAAATACACAATCTCTAACAAAAGGCAAAACATATTTCAATTTGGACAACTTTGGATTCTATAATTTCGTGGAACTAGCCTGTAGTATAAAGGCATAGCCAAGTACAACAATTAATCGCTTTATATACGCAAACTGTCTATTTAGAGGTACGTGACTA
>NC_090734.1:121973634-121976134 GCF_036898095.1 Palaemon carinicauda
TTTGTCAGTTCATAAAGTCAAGTCCCGCCGAATAAAGACGCTCAGCCAGTATCCTTTGGACTTAAGGATAAGCTCTCGGTGGAGGAAATGACTACCTTCCATTAGCTCAAGATCAGCGGAAAACATCCAACTTCAGACATGCCTCCGCACAGCTTAAGATGATCCAGATATCATGATGCATGTTGTACACATTTCACAAAATACTTTCAGGAGGGATACAATTTATATAAACAACAACAACAACAACAACAGATGCAGTAGTTTCTAGTTCACTGCGAGACAAAGGCCTCAGACATTTCAATTCATTGTATGGAGTTTGGACAGTTTTCATCACAGCGCTGACCACTGCATATATATATATATATATATATACATACATACATACATATATATACATATATATATATATATATATATATACAGAGAGAGAGAGAGAGAGAGAGAGAGAGAGAGAGAGAGATTCTTAGATACATGAAATATAACCCGTGGTATGGGTGGCCCTGATTAGTACAGCTTTGCTGGTAATGGCAATACACAAACCCTTTCATCACGTTAAGGTATCCCCACTCAGAAAGGGATAATTTATATGAGGATATAATATTTGAGTAAAATCAACTGAATACATTTCAATTCCAGTCGAACTATTAACTTATGGGGGGGGGGGGGGAGGGGGCCTAAAATATAGGCATCGGCATTCATGGCCTAGCTATTCAAAGCAATAACTTAAAAAAGTCATCATTGTGAAAAGAAACAGTTCAGGTGTTGCATACAATTTCCAAGTCGACGTTTACGTTGCATTGTTCAAGGTATAAAAGGGACAACCTGAGGTGAGCTGGTCATATCATAGATGTTTTGAAGAAACAATTTTGACAGGAATATTCTCATAGAAATGAAATTACCTTTGCCAAGTGTGGATGAAAGCCAAGTGAGTTATAAAGTAATGATCAGGTTCGAAAAAGAGGATAATTATACTGTGGAATAATAGAGGTGAATAAAGTTACTAAGAGGAAAGTTAACGTAGTAAATGATAAATGAGGAATCGACAACAGTAGAACTTGGAAAGGGGTTGAGTGACCGAAGGGAGCATGAGTGTTGGAAGTTTGGAGATGAAGGAATAAGGGGAGAGTCGACTCGAGCTTCACAGGAGAAGAATAGTGATGGTCGGAAGAGAATTTCCTGGATTAAATAAGAGATCTGAGCTGGATTGGAGAAAAACGCTTCAGCTTAGAAGATCCCTTTGAATAGAATGAGTTTGACAGTATATAAACAATTACCAGAGAAATAAACAAAGAGAGATTTGCTTAGCTATGGCACTTTTATCTCTTCGCATAAGCACTTTACTCACTATCATCACAGCATTTTCATTCGTATCTTTTTGGCAAGAATTCTCCCATGTTGTTGCAAGATAATATTAACTCATGATGAAAATACAGATGCACTGCTTTGTAGAAAGCAAAATATAAGGCACTGCTCTGGAGAAGAATAGAAGATATAAAAAGTTTCAGAAACTAATCCTTTTGTATTTGGACATCAAATATAATATGAACAATAATTATGAAATAAACCACTAGCCCAAAAATACTCAATCGATCCAATTAATTCTTTTATTTTTTACAACGAATATCTAAAACTATGCAAAATATGAAACACAAGTTAAAAATGCGATGCAATTCTTATTCGATCAACTACAAATTGAACGAACGAGTTCTTGGAAAGATTTATGACTTCAAATGTCACGTACATCATTCACAACAAATGATGCGTATTTTCCCGGAATTTATATTTACTTCACTTCAAATTTAAATGAATCGCCGCGAGAAGAGCATACCTTTAAGGAAGAATAATTCCTTCAACATTCTTAAGACAGAAGATTACGTACAACACAAAGCATAATTGTTTTTGCTTATACATATACAGATAATAGTTCCTTAAGATGTTACTTTTACTTTATAGGGTAAGTGAAAATATTCTTGACCAGCCATCCACCGCTGTTCTGCCTGGAGTTTCTTTTAGATATTTAATTTGATGAGTTTTCTGTTTTCTTTCATTTAACTTAAGCAGAGTGATGGGGTATATAAGAAGAACCACAATGAGTCAAGGCAAAGCGAGTGAAGAGACAAAGAGTAAATGGAGTAAATGATAAGAAAAGGGAGCGACAATGGCAGAGAGAACTACCACAGGGAGTGAGTAAGAGAGGGAAATTTCACCGAGAAAGTGAAGGGAGGCACAGATGTTGGAATACAGCGACACTCATCCTAAGATTTCAAAAGTCGTGAGAAGGGGGGATTGAAAAGCCAGGACTATTCATTCGGTATAAGGGATGCGTTGAAGAATATCAAGGGGAGGAGGAGGAAGAGTAAATGAAATGGTGTTGAAATTTGTTTAGAAAAAAAAACAAAAAAACTTTCATTTTAGAATGGTTATGCGCTTTTGCTTTAATCTCATAGAATTATTATCATTATTACTTGCTAAGCTACAGCCATAGTTGGAAAAGCAGGAT
>NC_090734.1:121986134-121996134 GCF_036898095.1 Palaemon carinicauda
TTTAAATAATATTTACATATCATTTGCTTCTCAAATTTAAATATTAACTTTTATATGTTAATACTTATATTATAAAAGTTAAAATTTTCAATGAAATTATTTGATATTACTCCTAAAAATATGTAATGGGAAAATAGTTCTGATTACTTTTATAAAATTTATAATTTTCAATAAGATTATTCGCTACTAAAAAAAAATGTAAAGATATAAGTGCTAAAGAGAGACATTGATAGGGAAATCGGTTATGCATAATGATATTTACATATGATTTGCTGTTCAGATTCAACTATAATCTTTTTTGGGCTCAAGCCATGGCGTCCTGATGGAAGGTTCCTTTTTGGTAGCTTCCTTGGGTAATCACTACTAGAATTTTCCCAGAGAATTAAACCACAGGTTATCACAGAATTCTAACTTCTGGAGCGAGTATCCTAAGGGTTTCCCCTTAAGACATCGTGTATCAACAGGGGACACGCATGTATAGACGTGCCACATAGCTATCTGCACCCCATACAGTTAACGCTTCAATATGGCGGACAGGGAGTGGCTGGGAGCTGAGCCGCAGCCAATCTAGATGTGGCGATATCGGTACTCGCGATGTAAACAGACGGACGCCATTGCTTTCGATGACGTCACGTCCATCCCCATTCCTTTACTAGTAGCTCGCGATTGGACGTGTTTTTTCCCTTTGTGCGACTTTATCTGCTTGCATCCTCGCCATGTCTCAACCTTCAGCTTCACCTTCTTCTGGAAAGTTGAGTACAAAGGTTTAAGTATTGTTTAAATAAGCTCTGACCTTAAAGTAAATCTTACTTTTCGAGATATTTGCATTTTTGTGGCAGAGCTTTGCCAGTCCGGTCAGCGCCATTTTATGACGCCGCTGTTGCTTGCATGCCTTATTTAGTTAGCCGCAACAGCCTTACCGGTATATAAATCACTAATCAGCGCTATTAGTTATTTAGTCTTCATAGCTAGGAACTTTATATCGTGTTTTTGACGCATTAGTTAGGGTCTTCGATGACCCCATACCAGTAGGCTTTGCTTAGCCCCTAGGCCAGTGAGCCTATACCAGTGTTAATGCATGATATTTCAGTGATCCTAGTGTTAGTTATGAAGATTTTGGCATTATTTTACAATACCATTGACAGTGATGCAAGTGTTTTTCGCCTTCAGGGACCATATAGGGGGTAGGTTATCTTGAGTGCCTTGCTAACCTAACCTTATGATAGGACCCCTATATGCTCTCTTCATCCCTAGCCCTAGGGCTTCCCTCTGGTAATCTTGTACCCTATTACATGTGATAGGACAAGACTTCTCAGAGTACTGTATCGCCTCCCCACCTAAGGGAATGACCCCTCCCTTAGTGTTGCGGACCTTAAAGGTAGGATCACCTCCTTTAAGCGGAATCGGTCCTTGACCTTTTCCTTGCGATACGTCTTCTCCCTTCCTTGATTAAGGTCTAACAACCCTAATCCAGGTTAGGTTGGGAGGGCTGGTTTATGTACCTTGCTGAATATACGCGTGCTCCGTTTTTCAGTTGGTCCACCTACTATAGGTTAGGGTGAGCATCTCCCTTCCTAGGTGGCCGCTCTGGTGCATAACCCATCCTTTCTTATAAGAAGACCCTTTCCCCCCCCCCCAACCTATCTCTTGCCTAGCCTAACCTACCAGTAGGTTAGGCTTCATATGTCCCCTGTCCTACTCTCCACCCTAGGCTGGAGTGCTGGACCCCGTGGTGCTCCCAGTGTTGTCCGCTCTGATACATAGACCCTCCATAGTGCTATGGAGTCAGTTATCATTTGGTCGACATGAAGAGTCTCCACCCCTTCTTTGGGTACACCCTGTCCTCTCTTGGACTGCCTTAGCCCCCGGCCATTGCGGCCCCTGCTTAGGATGATAGATTCACCTCTATCATGGTGGTACCTTTTCCAGAGGTGTCTTGACTAGGCTAGTACAGCCTTGCCATCCCACCTCCATCTTTGGTGCTTGTCCCTTGCCGCATCTACCCCGGCATTACCGCCGCTACGGGTGACTTCCTTATCCTTGCCGCCTTCCCCCGAGTGCCGGGGGATCGCCGCCGGCCGCCGGCTTACCGCCGTGGCCTCTCCATTCCCTCATAGCCTCGGCACATTGCCGACCCCTCCCGGAGTGCCGGCACTAGCAGCTGGCCCCCGGCCCCGGCTATGCTCCTTTATCCTTACCCCTGTCACCCTCCGACTGCCTCCGGCTGCCGGAACCGCCGCTCCTTGCCGGCGGCCGCCGCTACCGGCTGCCGCCACCCTGGCTTCTTTGACCATAGAATGATCATTCTTGAATGCCAGAAACTCTGCTCGAGCGGCTTCCGGCGTGCCGGGGGTATGCCGGACCCGTCCGGAGGCGGCAAGATGCCTTGCACCCCTACTCTCAGCTATCTTTACTAGCGATAGCTCCTAAAAACCGCACCTAGACGGCTTGTTAACGCAGACAAACTGGTACGGAATCGTACATTTTGTTCAGTTTTCACTCTGTCTTCTTGCGTGTTTCATCTTTCCAGCACGCTACGTGTAATTGGCACGTCTGGTTGCCGGAACCTTACTAGGATCTCATGATCCCCAGACTTTCTTGATAAGATTTCAAGCCTAGTCTATAATATGGTTATTCTAGATGGAATTCCCATTATCAAGACACCTTCCATGGAGGCCTTCGGCCACCTGGGACTGTCCGATGCTACGGCAACCAGCCGGGCGGGTTACACGAGGCATGCGTCTGTCTCCTTTCACCCACCCTTCTGTGCATCACAATTAATTTAAGTTAATATTAACTTGTTAATAATTAACTTTATATATGAGCCATATTATGACTCTACAATACTCATCGTCTCTTTCCTTTACAGGAGGAGTACGTCATGTGTGACCACGACTTCTGCCAGACTCAGTGGTCCCAGTCGAACAGATCCCCGTAGTCCAGATTACAGTGGAACCTGATGTTGTCATGGCTCAGTCCATGAATGATTATCACCTGGATTCAGAACATGATGAACGCATGTCAGAGATCTCGGAGGACACCGAGAAAACCCTTATGGCCCAGGGTGAAGGGGAGGATGATGAAGAAGAGGACCGGGTAGTGTATACCGAGTCCGATAAGGAGGATGCCCCTCCCTCCATCCCCCCTCTTACCCCTACACCGACGAAAGTATCTCTCCCGTCTACGTCCTCCACCACGACTCCTCTACCTATGGCACAGGATATGATTCGGCTCATTGAATCCGTGATGGAGCAGAAGCTCCAAGAAACTCACCAGATCATTCGGTCGTTGGGAGGTTCCAAGGAATCTCGAAAAATCTCCATCAAGGACCTCCCCGCATGCTCGAGCGACAATCCGTGGCGATTCGCCGAGCATATGGTCATCGCTGACGACAAGATCTTCGTCAGCGATAAGATCGGTTCCATATCCCTGGAAGAAGTGGGGTTCTTCCCCCGCTTTGAGGCGTACCCGGACTGTTACGTCCGTCTACGTTCAGAACCATCCTCAAAGGAAGAGACCGAACCGGAGGAGAAAATAGTGTTCGATCTCTCGAAGGCCCAGGCTATGCTTGCCAAAGCGCTTAAGAGCAGAGGCTTTACCTGCTCTGGACTTCCGGCTTTGAGCAAGAAGTACCCCACCTACGTTGCGCCCGATGAAGTGATGATACCCTTCACGGAAAAGGCCTTCGCTGCCTGCTTTAAGGCTGTAGAAGAAGGGAAATCCTGCCCTGCATTGGAGGAATGCAGGCCTTTCTCCGCAGTCACCCCGCCCGACACTAAACACTGGAAGGATGTGCAATACACCTTCGTGTTGGGCAAACTAGATCCTGACGTTGCTGGACGTCAGTTTAATGAGGACCTCCCCAAGCTAAACGATCACCTCCTTCGTAGGGAACAGGAAACGAAGGAGAGGCTGGCAGCATCTCTCACTTTCCAGGTCCAGATGGACGTAATGGCTGGCGACACCGGAGTCCCTGACCATTACATGGTCCTCGCCAAATCTCATATGGCAACCTTAGTCAAGGATCTGTACCACTTCATGCGAGCTCGTAGAGCCAGCAGAGAACTCGTGTCCTCCAGTGCCACTGTCAGACACGAACCCCGGAAACTGATTTCCTCCAACATCTGGGGCAAGTACCTCTTACCGTCTGATCTAGTGAAAGAGATCACAGACAAGGCCGCATCTGAGAACAGGAACCTTCTCAACAAATGGGGCATGTCTAGGAAGAGAAAGCCCTCTCAGGATGACGGTCCTCAGCCTAAGAGGAAACAGTCGAAGCATAGACCCCAGCAACGTCAGCACAGACGTCAGTTTCCGGCACCCGCTACTCCCCAAGTGGCCGCTCAGCCGCCACAGACCTTTCAGTTGGTCCCACAGCCGGTCTTGTCCTCATCACCGGCCTTCAACCCCGCCTTCGAGCAGCACTCCACTACCTTTCGTCCCAAAGGTAGAAGCTCAGGCAGGGGTTCCGGCAGAGATTCCTCTCGCCGGCCCTCCAGAGGCAGAGGAGGACAGGGAGCTAGCGGCCGAGGCAGCAAGTCCTCGGGACCCCAGAAGCAATGAAGTGCTTCCGGTGGGAGGAAGACTCCGCCACTTCCAGGATCGTTGGACCTTCGACTCCTGGGCACACAGCATCATCAAGAAAGGTCTGGGCTGGAGGTGGACGCAACCACCCCCAACCTTCCAGCAATTCTTCCAACGTTCAACCCCCCTCCTGGAAGAATATGTGCTAGACCTCTTGAACAAGAAGGTGATAAGAAGGGTGAAGTCCACAAGGTTCCAAGGGAGACTGTTTTGTGTCCCCAAGAAAAACTCAGACAGACTCAGAGTCATTCTGGACTTATCCCCCCTCAACGTATTCATATCGAACGACAAGTTCAAGATGCTGACTCTTCAACAGATCAGAACCCTCCTGCCTCGAGGGTCTTTCACGGTCTTGATAGACCTGGCGGACGCATACTGGCACATACCAATGCACCATCACGCTTCCTCCTACCTAGGATTCCGACTCCAACAGAAAAGCTATGCCTTCCGGGCCATGCCCTTCGGACTCAACGTGGCCCCTCGGATATTCACAAAGCTAGCGGACGCAGTAGTACAACAGCTCCGCATCCGAAACGTCCAGGTGATGGCCTACCTCGACGACTGGCTAGTGTGGGCGCCCTCGCCCGAGGATTGTATAGAATCCTGCAGAAAAGTTACCCAGTTTCTCGAACACCTGGGATTCCAGATAAACGCGAAAAAGTCTCGCCTATCTCCAGCTCAGAAGTTCCAATGGTTAGGCATCCACTGGAATCTTCAGTCACACCGCCTTTCCATTCCAGCAAAGAAAAGGAAGGAAATAGTAGGGTCCGTCAAGCGACTGTTAAAATCTAAACGGATCTCGAGACGCCAGCAGGAACAAGTTCTAGGCTCTCTACAGTTCGCCTCGATCACAAACCCAGTGCTTCGTGCACAGCTAAAGGATGCAGCGGGAGTCTGGAGACGTTCCGCATCCATCGCTCGAAGAGACCTCAAGAGACGGCTCCCAAGCAGACTTCGACTTCTTCTAAAGCCGTGGTCAGAAGCGAGGGCCCTAAGAAGGTCCCTTCCTCTCCAACACCCACCTCCATCTCTCAACATCCATACGAACGCTTCATTGGAGGGTTGGGGAGGTCACTCCCACCAACAACAGGCTCAAGGCACTTGGTCTCCCCTATTCAAGACGTTTCACATCAACATCTTGGAGGCCATGGCGGTTCTTCTGACGCTGAAGAAACTCTCCCCGCCCCCGTCGATACACATACGCCTGACCCTGGACAGCTCTGTGGTAGTGCGTTGTCTCAATCGCCAGGGCTCAAGATCGCCCAAGATAAATCAGGTGCTCCTGACAATCTTCCGTCTGGCAGAAAGGAAGAAATGGCACCTGTCTGCAGTTCACCTACAAGGATTCCGCAACGTGACAGCGGATGCTCTATCTCGGACAAACCCGATAGAGTCGGAATGGTCTCTAGACGCAAGATCATTCTCCTTCATCTCTCACAGAGTCCCAGAACTCCAGATCGACCTCTTCGCAACGAGCGACAACCATCAACTTCCTCGATATGTAGCCCCGTACGAGGACCCCAAAGCGGAAGCGGTGGACGCCATGACCTTGGATTGGAACAGATGGGCCAAGATTTACCTGTTCCCTCCCACCAATCTTCTGCTGAAAGTCCTCTCCAAATTGAGAACCTTCAAAGGGACAGCAACTCTAGTGGCTCCCAAGTGGCCCCGCAGCAACTGGTACCCCCTTGATCCTGGAGATGCAGCCAATGCTGATCCCCCTCCCGGACCCAGTTCTCTCCCAGCAAATACAGAAGTCGACTGTCTTCGCTTCATCATCGAAAATCAAGGACCTTCATCTCATGATTTTCTCACCCTAGCCGCTAAGAAAAGGTTTGGGATTTCGAAGAAGAGTCTAGACTTCCTCGAGGAATACAAGACCGAATCCACGAGAAGGCAATACGAATCGTCTTGGAGGAAATGGGTCTCCTTCGTCAAGGCAAAGAACCCCTCGAAAATCACCATAGATTTTTGCATGTCCTTCATTCACCTTCATGGACAAGGCTTGGCAGCCAACACGATTTCTACTTGCAAATCGGCCTTGACCAGACCTTTGTCATACGCCTTCCAAATAGATCTGTCTAGTGACATCTTCAACAAACTACCGAAGGCCTGTGCCCGTTTACGACCGGCACCCCCCTCCGAGACCAATCACTTGGTCTCTAGACAAAGTTATCCACTTCGCCTCCAACTTGGACAATGATTCATGCCCTCTTAAGGACCTGACTCAGAAAGTTATATTTCTCTTCGCTCTAGCTTCGGGAGCCCGAGTCAGCGAAATAGTGGCACTATCTAGAGAACAGGGACATATCGTTTTCAATGATTCAGGAGACCTCTCCCTCTTCCCTGATCCGACGTTTCTCGCAAAGAACGAATTACCTACCAAACGATGGGGCCCGTGGAGGATATGCCCCTTGAAGGAAGATGCCTCTCTATGTCCAGTAGAGAGCCTTAAGGTCTATCTTCATAGAACTTCAAACTTTGGAGGAGGCCAACTCTTCAAAGGAGAAACATCGGGCAGCAACCTGTCACTAAAACAATTGAGAGCAAAAATCACCTACTTCATTCGCAGAGCGGATCCAGACAGTACACCCGCTGGTCATGATCCTAGGAAAGTCGCTTCGTCTCTGAATTTCTTTCAGAGTATGGATTTCGAAAGCCTCAAGAACTATACAGGCTGGAAATCCTCGCGTGTTTTCTTTAAACATTATGCGAAACAAGTGCACGAAGTGAAACATTTTGTGGTAGCCGCAGGTAGTGTTATGAAACCTGCTCTGAACTCTGCTTAGAACAGTGAGTTATTAGGGACTCTAACTCGTCGGGTGCCTATGTTGACCCTCAAGTGATACGTAGTGAAGCAGAAACCACCTTGTGTTTTCTTTAACTGTTCTTACCTCAGGTGAAATGTCATAGTAGATTACCACATGAGTGCTACATGCCACGTGCATGACGTGTGTTACATAAAGACTAACGTTCCGTAGAACGAGTGCCTACTAATACTTGATTCTTCCCTTTCAGATTCAAGAGCACGCCTTTATGACTATGTACATTTTTATCAATGTAAATGTTTTTTACTATTTATTGCATGACATGTATTGATTTACCTGCAATTATATAATAAAATGTCTATTTTATTACTTGTGCGTCGCCCTTGCTCCTTTCTTACTATGAAATATACTAATTGTCATAGTTTTATTACCCTTTATTCCTGGTTAAGGAAAATGCCAGGATTTACTCCGGGCATTTATTTATATAGAGCAAGTAAGTTTCCTTAGCGAATACTTACTCAATTATGAAGATGAGTCAACTCCATACACGAAGTGTTCAACCACCACTTCTTCAAGTTTGTTTCGACGCGAATACCAAATCGCTCTGACTTATCTTATGGATCTCATTGTTCCTTCAGCCTATATGAATAGCCTTCCCATGACCACTTTGATCTTAGCATAGCCCGTGGGGACTTCCATGCCAGGGGGGCAGGAAGGCAACTGCCTCACGGTAGCTCTAGTATAGACCACTATGCTTTCGGCTCAATGTTTTAGCACTCACTTATAAAGGGAAAAAGTCTACCACGATACACTAATTCTCTGGTACTCTTCCATCAGGACGCCATGGCTTGAGCCCAAAAAACGGATTTTGAGCGAAGCGAAAAATCTATTTTTAGGTGAGATAGCCATGGCGTCCTGATGGACCCACCCTGTCTGTTATCAGGTCCCGCCCTGCGCCGCTGTATCATGGTGATGAGCGAGCTCCAGACTCTCAGAATGAGGATGGACGTGACGTCATCGAAAGCAATGGCGTCCGTCTGTTTACATCGCGAGTACCAATATCGCCACATCTAGATTGGCTGCGGCTCAGCTCCCAGCCACTCCCTGTCCGCCATATTGAAGCGTTAACTGTATGGGGTGCAGATAGCTATGTGGCACGTCTATACATGCGTGTCCCCTGTTGATACACGATGTCTTAAGGGGAAACCCTTAGGATACTCGCTCCAGAAGTTAGAATTCTGTGATAACCTGTGGTTTAATTCTCTGGGAAAATTCTAGTAGTGATTACCCAAGGAAGCTACCAAAAAGGAACCTTCCATCAGGACGCCATGGCTATCTCACCCAAAAATAGATTTTTCGCTTCGCTCAAAATCCGTTTAATATGTGAATACTTTTATAATAAAATACATAATTTTCAATTGAATTATTTTCTAATATTCCTAAAAAAAATATTTATATATGATTTTCTATTCGAATTCAAAAATTAACTATTAATATGTGAATACTTTTATCATGACATAATTTTCTATTAAATTACTTACTAATATTCCTAACAAAATATGTATTATACTTTAACTGCTTATATATTTTCCAAAATTTATTTATAATGTTCATATTTTGATTAAAGTGTTTCCATATCCAATTCTACTAACACATTAATTTTTTTTTTTTTTCAGATGTTCATATTTATGATAATTCATTTTCATTTCCATTGCAAATATTCACAATAATGTTAACGATTTTTTTTATTTTAAATTCCAAAATAGTTCAAAGAGTGGCTGCACCAAAAGTGAAATTATTTTTCTTTTTATTCATCAGTGCATGAAATGGAATATGGTGATTCAAATGCCAGACTGCCAGTTTTATTATTCAAATATCCGTCAATCTTAGGAATATTATCCTCCTGTGTTTATAGACTCAATTTTTTCATAAATGTAGATTTCTTCCACATATCTGATATTTTAGAAACCAGGATTTTTACACATTAATATTATCATTAATGCTATTAACATTATAAAATTATTATAAAATTAATAACAATAACAACACAATAATAGTAATAACAATAGTAATAATGATAATAATAATAACAACAATAATAATAATAATAATAATAATAATAATAATAATAATAATAATAATAATAATAATAATAATAATAATAATAATAATAATAATAATTTGAGGATTTACTCTTAAGAAAATATTTGTAATTGATAAAAGTAAGGAACGTAAAAAAAATAGTGGAGTTGAAGGTATGATAAAATTATTAACGAAATACTTATAAAATAACCAAAGGTCATGCATCCAAAATCAGGTATATAAAAAAAGCGAATAATAATAATAATAATAATAATAATAATAATAATAATAATAATAATAATAATAATAATAATAATAATAATAATAATAATAATCTGGAACTTTTAAAATATACCAACACCAATTTCATTTGCCCTCATTAGCACCAACATCAAATAATAATAATAATAATAATAATAATAATAATAATAATAATAATAATAATAATAATAATAATAATAATAATAAGCAAAACTTTTAAAACATACCATCACCAATGAATTACATTTTCCCTCATTAGCACCAACAGCGAATAATGATAATAATAATAATAATAATGATGATAT
>NC_090734.1:122016134-122018634 GCF_036898095.1 Palaemon carinicauda
ATACCTTCAACGTCACCGGTACTATTCACTATTGCATTCAAAATACTCACTTATAGATTGCATGTATTCAATTGATACAGTAAGAAGCATTATTCCCGCATTCAGTTGAATTTCCTCTTGCAATCAAGGTAACTGATTCACAAAATCCTAACACCAAAACCTTATAATAAATTCATTCAACAATTCCAACTTTATTCGGTACCATCTAAATTTCAAAATTGCATCTTTAATCACTTCTTGAATAAACGAGCAAATAAAGATTATCTTCTTACCTATAAATGGATATTGCATCTAAAAGGAATTAAAAGAATTACTTTAACGTGGTTTCCAGCAGACGTCTTAAAATCTGGAAAGACAAAAGAGAACGACAGATAGCGAGGCACAATTCGCTGATTGCTAAAGCCATCAGGACTTGGAAATGAAGAATAGAATATTTACCCAGAGCGCAGCGGAAGATAAAAGGATCCGATCAAAGCAATTAATAAGGGTTCGAAGTACTGAGGATCTTGAGAGGTTCCTTCAAGGTGCAAGGCTAAGCAGTCAAGGCAAAACGATATAAACCCGAGAGAGAGAGAGAGAGAGAGAGAGAGAGAGAGAGAGAGAGAGAGAGAGAGAGAGAGAGAGAGAGAGAGAGAGAGAGAGAGAGCATGATAATCTTGGTATACTGTATATGATACCAAGGATTTTCCCTTGCACATTTGAGTGCACCCACAGCCTCACTCTCACCCCAAACGCGGAGGATGAATCCTTCACGAACGCAGCATCCACAGATCTGTGACATTACTTATAGAAGAGGCCGGGGAACGAGACCGGGAAATCTATCTTGCAAGGAAGAACAGCTTGACACGAAACTACGATACTCGCGAATGATGATATCACCGGAATAATTTTTTTTCCCTTTATATTTTAATGAGGTGACATGGAATACTAGAATAGAAATGGAGTATAAGTGGAGTATAAGGTCATTCTTAGTTCTGAAAAGGACGGGAATGTTTGGGTTACGGCAATCAGTCATTTTCATTTCAATTACCACGGGTATATTTAGATAGATATTCAAACATGGTAATTTATGTAATAGTTAAATTATATATATATATATATATATATATATATATATATATATATATTATATATATATATATATAATATATATATATGGGTGTGTGTGTGTGTGTGTGTGTGTGTGTGTGTGATATAAAAAATATAAGAAAGCCGTGACTGAACAATCTGATTTTTTTCTAAATAAACCGAAGTTTTTTTCCAAAATCTCTTACACCTTCAACGTCACTGCTACTATTCACTATTGCATTCAAAATACTCACTTACAGATTGCATGTATTCAATTGTTACTTAATTAGTAAGAACTAGTATTCCAGCGTTTAGTTAAATTTCCTCTTGCAATCAAGGTAACTGATTCAAGAAATCCTAACATCAGAACCTAATTATAAATTCATTCAACAATTCCAACTTCCTTTTGTACCATCTAAATTTCAATATTGTATCTTTAATCACTTCTTGAATAAACGAGCAAATTAAGATTGTTACCTTCTTACCTATAAAGGGATATTGCATCTAAAAGGAATTAATAGAATTACCTTAACGTGGTTTCCAGCAGACATCTTAAAAGCTGGAAAGACAATAGAGACGACGGATAGCGAGGTACGATTCGCTGATTGCTAAAGCCATCAGGACTTGGAAATGAAGAATGGAATATTTACCCAGAGCGCAGCGGAAGATAAAAGGATCCGATCAAAGCAATTAATAAGGGTTCGAAGTACTGAGAATCTTGAGAGGTTCCTTCAAGGTGCAAGGCTAAGCAGTCAAGGCAAAACGATATAAACCCGAGAGAGAGAGAGAGAGAGAGAGAGAGAGAGAGAGAGAGAGAGAGAGAGAGAGAGAGAGAGAGAGAGAGAGAGAGGGGGGGGGGGGCTCACTGCTTGTTCAAAAACGAAAGAGGGTGAAGTGAAACGCATAATGCATTCTCCACGAACCGGACAGTAGAGAAAATATTAGTTTTCTTTCATCCATTCTGACTGATGATGCAGAGTTGTAGACAATACCGACACTAATGTCACTCTAATCACCTGCTAAAACCATCACCTCACGCATGTTCCTTACGAAGGAGTAGAGGGAAGGTAAAGTGTAAGTAATAGGGCGAAAACCGGGAAGGGGAATGCGAGGAAGTGAGGGGCAAGGAGGAAGAAAAGAGGGCAGGGAGGGGTGGGGGGAATGAGGGTGGAGGAAGAACAGGAGGAGGAGGAGGAATAGCCTTCTTTGAGGTGGAACCCAGACAGCGAAACGCATATTTCGTGACCCTGCTTCCTTCCAAGAAGTTAATACTCTTATTTACAAGTCCGCCATGTATTTTTTTTATGCGTTGATGTCCCCGTCTGTTTTTTTTCTTGTTCTTTTTATGTTTTCCCTTGTCTTTCAGGGAGAGGAAAGATTTACAGGGAGACAGGGAGGAAAAGTTACGAGGGAGAGCATAATGGGAATTCAA
>NC_090734.1:122023634-122046134 GCF_036898095.1 Palaemon carinicauda
CAAGCCCCTCTCCACCCAAGCTAGGACCAAGGAGAGCCAGGCAATGGCTGGTGATGACTCATCAGATAGACCTATAGGTTCCCCAAACCCCCTTACATAGCTCACAAGGATGGTGAGGTTTCAGCGACCAAAAAGAACTAACTAGTCCGCTACAATCGACTCGTCAGTCGATTCTCATTATGATTATGCAAAGCAGATGGTTGTGAATTCATACACGTTAATCAAACATAATTGTTTATCTGCATACAAAACTAGATCGAGGAAAGCTGAATAATGTATACAAATTTCCATGTTTTGCAAATAAATTTGGTAGCAATGTTTAACTCGGTCATGCAATGACTTTTGATGAAAAAAAATAACTTTCCTATTTTTAACAACATTTCTAGTCTATTTTGGAACAGTTTATCTTTTTATAGAGTAGAATTAAATATAAGAAAATGTTTGATCAAGAAAGTTGCAACAGAGTAGTAAATGTCTTCCATTTTAGTTAAGATTGCAGTTTAGTTGGACCTAGAGGACTCATAACGTAAAGTGTATGGGGCCTATTACAAATAGCAATTTTAGAGGTTAATGAGTGCTTAAAATGATATTAACCCACATTGGAGCAGGTGAAGTTATATACTCGCAGGTAATGTATTCCCCTCATTGAAAGATGGCTTACTGAGTGTGGGGTATAAGTAGACTGTGTGCTCCTGTGGCCAGGATATTTGAGGTCAGGATTTACTAGTATCTGTGGATATATGTACAGTTGAACACACAAGTCTCTGACACACTTCGCTCAGAAAAAGTGCACCCAATCACAATCTTACTTCGTGGCGAGTAACAAACAGATAGTGTAGGTAGAGAGAGCAAAGGTGGTGGACGGGGCTAAACACACGAACTAGGCGAGCAGTAAGGATGTGGCTGGGTGCATTTCCTCAGAGCAAGGTATACGAGGAATTCCTGTGTCTAACTGTACCTATTCGGAATATGTTACAAACATAACATTTATCTTATCTTATCTGACTTGGTTTAGATTTGGTTCTGTTGACGGCGTGACGAGTTATAAGGCTTGGCGGAGACATCCTCTTTAATATATGTTTTTGTTGACAATAGTACTCATGAGCTGAAGAGAGACTAACATTTTTAAAACGTCATGGACCATGGTATTAGTTTTTTGTTTTAAAATTATATTTGTATATTGATATGCATACAGCATCTGTCTGCCTGATGATTCAACTTCATTTGCTTAGTTTTTCCTTTTCTCGGCATCTTCCATATATGTTCCTTCTTATCTAGGAATGCTTACTTGGTTTTAGTTAAAGACCTTTTGGTTGCGTTTTATAAGATTGCAAAAATTTTCTATGATAATAATAAAAACGACAATAATAATAATAATAATAATAATAATAATAATAATAATAATAATAATAATAATAATAATAATAATAATACCATCCTATAATTCATGCAGTGCTCTTCCTAAGCATTCTGTATTGTTACACACGAAAAAAAAAAAAACTATGAAATTTATTTCCCGCGCGAATTCTGTCCAATATATGAGTTATTTTATAGATATTTTAGCCAGAAGTAATTACTATAAACAAATAAAACACCAATTCCAATGGTCACAAAAAGTGTAGAGGGGTCATTCACATTAAATACTATACTATACTTTTTATTTTGATATCCATTTCCGACCTTTGCACTCCTCTTAACGAGAAGGACTATACAAATTACTATTATTTTAAAGAGAGTATTTAATGGTATTCCTCTCATTCTAAAACAGGTATTTCTACTCTAACCACCTATCATTGTTTGTATTAGTTATTTTTTCTGTGGCAAACATGGTTTTAAAACCGGGAATCAATTAGGATGACCTTGATGACATGAGAACTTTGAATACATGCAATACTCCATGTCATTTCACCTTGAAGAGAACTTACCAAGGGGATAAAAATTTGCCTAAACCCGCTTAGCTACACAACAAATGATTTAATATGTATAAAATGAGTAAAGTTGTAGTGGCTACAGTATACTGTACGTCAGACAAATACTTTTTAAAAAGGTCATATATATATATATATACATATATATATATATATATATATATATATATATATATATATATATATATATATATATATATATATATATATATATATATATATATATATATATATATATAATATATATATATATATATATATGTATATATATATGTATGTATATATATGTATATATATGTATATATATACATATGTATATACTGTATATATATGTATGTATATATATATACATAAGTATATATATATTATATATATATATATATATATATATATATATATATATATATATATATATAAACATAAAAAAACCTAGAACCCCAGTTGGAAAAGCAGGATGTCATAAGCCTATAGGCTTAACCAGGGAAAATAGCCAAGTGAGGAAAACAAATAAGGAAACATAGAATACTGTTCCTGAATGTACCCTTAAGCAAGAGAACTCTAACCCAAGGCAGTGGAGTACCATGGTATACAGGCTACGGCACTATCCAATACTAAAGAACTAAAGAAACAACGGTTTGATTTTCGAGTGTCCTCTTGGAATTGCTGCTTGCCTTAGCCGAAGAGTCACTTCTAAAATTACCATAAGGAAAGTAGCCACTGAACAATTACAATGCTGAAGTTATATCCTTCAGTGATGAAGAATTTTTCAGTTATCCTAGTGTTGTCAGGTGTATGAGGAAAGAGGAGAATGTGTAAAGAAAAGGCCAGACTATTCGGCGTATGTATAAGCAAAGGAAAAATGAGCCGTAACCCGAGAAGAATCCAATGTAGTACTGTCTGACCAGTCAAAGGACCCAATAACTCTCTAGTGGTAGTTTCTCTACGGGTAGCTGGTGCCGTGACCCACGTACTACTTATTTAAAGATAATGAAATGAATATTATAAATAAATTCGAGATTGTTCAGGGATAATTGTGTTCTTTAGCTATAACAGAAAGCTCTTGGCTTTCCTTAACCTTGTCTTCGTTTCCAAATGAAAATGATTTCTGATGTAAAGGTTAAAGAATTATTATCCGTAAGGTTAAACGCTATTTAGTAAGACTCGTATCCACCTTCACAAATTAATACTTTATCATAAATATAATCCTTGAGAAGCATAGCAGAATAAAAGCGATGAGAATCTAATTAACATGAATGCTAACCAAAATGTCATCTATCGAAAAAAAAAAGAAAAAAAATAAGAAAAATTAAGATAATTTACCTTCAATTACCTCATTTTTATTGACATCTCCAATTTACGTTTTCAACAACAGAATACTATATATAAAAAGGTATTATATATATATATATATATATATATATATATATATATATATATATATATATATATAATATTTAAATTTTCCAATTTACGTTTTGAACAATGGCATACATTCACGTTGAATATCTACCTATCTGTCTATATATATATATATATATATATATATATATATATATATATATATATATATATATATATATATATATATATATATATATATATATATATATATATATATATATATATATATAAAAATGCCTTCAATTTCCCAATTTTTATTGACATGTCTAATTTACGTTTTTAACAATGGCATACATTCACGATGAATATATATATATATATATATATATATATATATATATATATATATATATATATATATATATATATATATATATATATAAAATACCTTAAATTTCCCAATTTTTATTGACGTCCCATTTACATTTTTAAAAAATGCAACATTCACGTTGAATATCTATCTACCTAATTATCTATCTATCTATAAATATATATATATATATATATATATATATATATATATATATATATATATATATATATATATATATATATATATATATATATATATATATATATATAGAAGCGAGCTCAATATCCAGATTTATTTGTGTGCCTTTTTTAGGGATTCCAGCCATTCTTGCCTGTGCTTTTTTTATCTTTTTTTCCCCTGTTCCTGTTTCTCGTATTGTTTTATGACCGAGAAATCCCTTTTCCAACCCTCTTCTCAGCCTAAAAATAAAAATAGAGATGTCTATGCCGTGGACAAAATAAAACATTTCTTGTGGAAGCAAATGTTGGGATAGCGTGATCTCAGAGGTACACTCGGGCAATTATCGTTTTCGTTTATTGCCTGAAGTAAGAAATTTGGGAAGGTTTTTCCGGATTTTTTTTTTTTTATGGTTGCCAAGAAAGAAAAGACGCTTTTCAACTTACAGGTAAGAAGCATAGAAGTTTTTTTTTTTCGATTTTTTAACCAGACAAATAATTCCTGATATTTAGAGGCAGGATATATTTTTCCCCTAAAAAGTTTCAAATTACTTTTTTGCTGATTATTTTATAATTCGTAAATAAATCTATTAACGAACAGTTTAAATTTCTATCTAATGTTCTTGAAGTTTAAGGTTATATATCATATCTTGTGTTTTGTTGCAGTGTACAGTAATAAATACACCAAAATTGTGCTGTTTGTAGTTTACAAATAGTAAACGGTTGCCATCAGAATAATATTGAAGGAATACATTTTATAAACAAATGTTAGAAGGAAAATAACAGTGGCATCTATTAAATCTTTGTTTTTAAGAAAATACATTTTACAGAACATGAGATAGTTATAAAATCAAAATCACATAAATTAATGAAATGATAAATATATACCATTTTAATACGGCATTCAAGTTTGATATTTTAGGGAAGCAGTAACCTCCACAATATTTCCATATAGACTTCTTGCAGGGGAACAAAGGTACTGAGCAGTATGACGCAGCAATAAATCACAATGAGATATGGCCTTTACGAACGTCTAAATCATAATTGGAAGTTTTATGAAAAGGAATGCATTAAAAACAATATCTAGTTTTCTGGAAGCGTTCAGTCACACAACTCTAAGTGCTGCCTATTGATGTCCTTTAAACAGAAAATGACACATAATTAGGTGGCCGAAGTGGTAACGTCCCTGACTGAACGTCAGACTGGGGTTCGAATCCCGCTGAAACTCGTTAGTTCCTTTGTCCGCTGCAACCTCACCATCCTTGTGAGCTAAGGATGGGGAGTTTGGGGGAGCCTATAGGTCTATCTGCTGAGTCATCTCTAGCCATTGCCTGGCCCTCCTTGGTCCTAGCTTAAGTGGAGAGGGGGCTTGAGCGCTGATCATGTGTAATATGGTTAGTCTCTAGGGCATTGTTCTGCTCGATAGGGCAATTTCACTATCCCTTGCCTCTGCCATTCATGAGCTGCCTTTAAACCTTTAAATCCTTCATTTTAGTGTTACCAGTAGAATAAGCACAGTATGTCAGTAAATAATGAGGGTAAAAACGTTTTATTAGAGTATCTCATAACTAACTTGGTAAAGAACGTATTATTCTCTTCTAGATCTTAAGGTCAGAGGGGCAACTGTTTTGATTCGCATCAGAGGAGAAAAATTAAGAACAGAAAATGCTTTAAATGCATACAGTGCTGGTCTCTCTTCCAGTCACAAATACAGATAAAAGGATTACGCAGTGTATAACAGATCCTGCAACTTAAAAACTCCATACAGTATATATTGCGAGTATTGAACCTTTTTACATTAAGAAAAATTGCTGTGCATAACGCAATGTAACGTTTCAATTAATTATTCATTTCCATCGTGATTTGAAGTGATTTAAAAATAGACGATGAAACTGCGAAGCAGAATTTAACGCCCCCTTGTAAAAATTTCACACTCATGGAGAAAACCTTTCCATACTTAAGGTAATTTCAGAATTATGTTAAAGAAGTTACTTTCCAAATGGTATAAAAAATGATGAAAATAAAATTTGCCCGGTTATTATGATGAATTACAAAGGCTCATTTTGGGTATGTAGTGACGTGATGATGTTTTACATTAGAACTTATCCTACATTGTAATTGCAATGGACAGTAATTATTCATCACTCCATCAGAATAAAAAATTAATCTTTCAGCAGATTTTACATTACAGAAGGATGAAGGATTTGAATACGTTCTGTAAAGCTTTAAATTCCAAAGGGATCTATTGAATAGCTAGCTTTCAATAATCCATTCCCTGATAAAACCCCCTTGTGTAATATTTCATATAATAACTGCATTCTTTATAATGCAGCGCACAGATGTAAATACATATAAATGGCGTACACGAACAACATGCATTTTTCCTCTAACCTGCAACGGATTTCTCAGACAAAATTCTATTCTACACAGAAAATACAGTCAAGTAACTATTGAAATAAAATAAAATGATTAATGTTGTTATTGTTATTACTGTTCTTAAAATATTTTATTTTAATTGTTCATTACTTCTCTTGTACTTTATTAATTTCCTTGTTTCCTTTCCTCACTGGGCTATTTTTCCCTATTGGAGCCGTTGGGTTTATAATATCCTGCTTTTCCAACTATTTACTTCCTTGTTCCTTTCCTCACTGAGCTATTTTTCTCTATTGGAGCCATTGGGCTTAGAGCATTCTGCTTTTCCAACTATGGTTGTAGCTCAGCTAGTAATGATAATAATAATAATATTAATAATAATAATAATAATAAATAGTTCAGGTACGATTCCCACAAAAAGGCAGTCCAGAACTCTCAAAATGTTTGATTATCGGGTCGTGGTCAGGTTATTTAATTCCTAACACATTAACAAGAGATTATTGCATACATTTCCTATAACTAAAGGATATGTTTATAAGGGACGCTGGAACGCTAAAACCAATGATAATCCTCAGGCATTCGTCGTTATTAATGAAGACGTATGATCCAGGAATAACGTCGTAACGCCATGCCTGTATCATTTTAATCAGCAGACGAAATAACTCATCATTAGTCTCGTCAGATTCAGTTTCCTCAGAGACAATGAAGTTTGTTATGAATGGATTCTCTGGAGGAACTCGACTCGTACGTCCAATAAATACCACCAATAGCCAGTTCAATTCGCAAATGGTATTAATGATATAAACAGATTTGCTATTGCTTGAAAAAAAAAACTTATTATTATTATTATTATTATTATTATTATTATTATTATTGTTATTATTATTATTATTACTTGCTAAGCTACAACCCTAGTTGGAAAAACAGGATGCTATAAGCCCAGGGGCCCCAACAGGGAAAATAGCCCAGTGAGGAAAGGAAATAAAGAAAAGTAAAATATTTTATGTATAGTAACAACATTAAAATAAACATTTCCTATAAAAACTATAAAAACTTTAACAAAACAAGAGGAAGAGAAACAACATAGAAGTGCCCGAGGAAAAATAAAATATTTTAAGAGTAACAACGTTACAAAAAATATCTCCTATATAAACTATATAAACTTCAACAAAATAAGAGGAAGAGAAATAAGATAAAATAGTGTAATCAGAATTACAGAAACTAAACGAGCTGAGATTTGGTATCTGATTCGCACCAAATAAAGAAAAATATTAATACATTTCCTCAGCTATGTTATCCAATGCACGTAACAAACAATCTGACATCGTCAATAAAGCTCAGTTTATCGTTCAAGATAAAGTATTCAATACACACAGAATAATATATATGCACATACATACATACATATACCAAGGCACTTCCCCCAATTTTGGGGGGGGTAGCCGACATCAACAAATGAAACAAAAACAAAAAGGGGACCTCTACTCTCTACGTTCCTCCCTGCCTGACAAGGGACTCAACCGAGTTCAGCTGTGCATACTCACATATAAAGCGGTACACGAGTCTATCATATCTATGCAATGATTACTGCTGAAAAATTTCCGTACAAATGGATGTTAATTTCTTTTTAAACACACCCATTCATATTTTTTTTAATAGCAACCGGGCTTCAACCTATCTCATCTTTTTTATATTTATCATGTACACTACACTTCAATAAAGGAGAGTTAGTTTAACAATCTTTATCATAATGCAACCTTAAATTCTGTAGACACTACAAATCTGTTGTCAATGTTTTGCACACACCCTGCAGCCATCCCTACCTCGCCCCTTTATGTTCAAATCAACTGCTTCCATTACTGCCCCATCCATTTTGATATTCATTATCTCGTCTTCCAGGTTTCCCTTAGCTTCATAACCTCACTCCTGCTCACCCTTATTCTCAATACTACTCTATTGCTAACATTACTCTAAATTCTTTCGCTGTTTCAGAGCTGTATCATCTGCAAACAAATAAATATACACATGCACACACGAGTGTATATATATACATATATATATATATATATATATATATATATATATATATATATATATATATATATATTTATATATATATATATATATACATATACATATATGTATATATGCAGTATATATAAATATACATATACATATATATATATATATCTATATATATATATATATTTATTTAAATACAGTGTATACATTTATATATATATATATATATATATATATATATATATATATATATATATATATATACACATATACATACACACACATATATATATATGTATATATGTATATCATCATCATCATCATCATCATCTCCTCCTACGCCTATTGACGTAAAGGGCCTCGGTTACATTTTGCCAGTCATATCTATCTTGAGCTTTGAATTCATTCATTATCTCCTACTTCACGCTTCATAGTCCTCAGCCATTTAGGCGTGGGTCTTCCAACTCTTATAGTGCCTTGTGGAAACCAGCTGAACGTTTGGTGAACTAACCTCTTGGGGAGTGCGAAGAGCATGTCCAAACCATCTCCATCTACCACTCATCATGATCTCATCCACATATGGCACTCGAATAATCTCTGGAGATATATATATATATATATATATATATATATATATATATATATATATATATATATATATATATTCATATATATGCATATATATATATATATATAAATTATATATTTATATATATACATACATATATATATATATATATATATTTATATATATACATATATATGTATATGTATATATATATAAAAAATCATAAGTCTTTCCCCTTAAATGCACAATAAAACAACAAGGCAACAATTATTGCAGCATTCTCGCTAACACTACTGAAAAGCGCATGTATACAGTATAAACTTTTACATTAGCGCTTAATACACCAACAAAGACAGCTTATCAACAGCAATTCGTTACCCGCAAGAAGTGTTATCTTTTACCATATCAATTAATTTCCCTGTATATAACATTACTTTGAATGTGAATTTAAAATTCTATCATAAAAAATAGTTAACCAGTAACATATGAGTTAGAATGAAGTAAAGAAAAAAAAACGGCATTTTCTGCAATGTGTTTGTTGGCCTGGGATATTTTAACTTCTTTCTATTATTATTATTATTATTATTATTATTATTATTATTATTACCTGCTAAGCTACAACCCTAGTTTGAAAAGCAGGATACTATAAGCCTAGGGGACCCAACAGGGAAAATAGCTCAGTGAGGGAAGGAAAAAAGGAAAAATATATTTTAAGAATAGCAACAACATTAAAATAAATATTTCCTATATAACTATAAAAAATTTAACAAAACAAGAAAGAGAGAAATTAGATAGAATAGCATGCCGGAGTGTACCCTCAAGCAAGAGAACTCTAACCCAAGACAGTGGAAGACCATGGTACAGAGGCTATGGCCCTACCCAAGACTAGAGTCTAAAGAGTCTCTTCTACCCTTACCAAGAGGAAAGTAGCCACTGAACAATTACAGTGCAGTAGTTAACCCCTTGAGAAAAGAAGAATTGTTTGGTAATCTCAGTGTTGTCAGGTGTATGAGGAGAGAGGAGAATCTGTAAAGAATATGCCAGACTATTCAGTGTATGTGTAGGCAAAGGGAAAATGAACCGTAACCAGAGATAAAGATCCAACGTAGTACTGTCTGGCCAGTCAAAGGACCCCATAACTCTCTAGTGGTAGTATCTCAACGGGTGGCTGGTACCCTGGCCAACCTACTACCTAGGTTAGGAAGAGAACACCTTACATTATTATCTTTTAACAAAGGTCCCACACATAAAATCCAGTTTTTCCACCTTTTCACCTTCAATCATCTTTAAAATTATAATAGGTGCTTCATAAGCAAAAAATCTAACATTATATCCAAAGAGAACTACCACACAATACTACCCTAATACACTTCCTAAATAAAAATACATTTTAACCATATTATTTCTAGCGTTCCCAAACTGTCATAAACCATTAAAATTCTTTTATTGATAACTTCACGTGTTCCAAGATATTTTCCAATAGTTCTGCTTTGCTTCCTGCGAATAATTTAAAATTTCTGAGTTATCATTTACTGCACACTAAATTTGGTACCTGGTGTTAGGGGGATCTTAAATTCGTTTGATCCCTAGCTTTCATTTCTCGGAAATGTTACAATGTACCTGATTTTAGAGATTAGTTATGTTGATTACTTTCACTTTTTATCTACCTACGAGTTTTCACATCCACTTGGGCGACTAGCTCAAAGCTACACCACTTCAGCCAGCTCTATGTATGTGTGTGTATGTGTAAGCTCTTACATACTTGTATGGCTTCATGAATTCCAGGTAGAATCCCTCGAAACCCTCACCAACCCAAACACAATGACACAGGGATCTTCAGCATTAGTCACTCTCTTTAATCATGCAGAGCCATGTCTACCAACTCTCTCTCTCTCTCTCTCTCTCTCTCTCTCTCTCACTGTGTGGTTTCCATAATCCTTTTGCAAGGCCATAGGGGAAACTCCCTTACTGCTATCCCCCTCCCCCTCCCCCTCCTCTTCTCTTTCCCTGGCCATTCATCTTGCATTGTTAGAACCGAACCCTCACCCAATATGGCGGTCGGGACCCTCTTTATAAATCCGTCATCGTCCCCTTTCTGTTGTTTTCGTTAAATCCTTCCCGTGACACCCTCCTTTTCTTCCCCTAACCTTCCTCTTAATCCCCATGGCTTATACCCTTTTCATCGCTACTTTATCTTCTTTCCATTTCATTCTTTTGGATCCAAGGGTTACGAGGAAAGGGGGAGAGAGAGAGAGACTTTCATTAATTAAATAAATTCAATTAATTTAAAAACACCCTTTTAAATATTCATTAGCGCACCGGGTTGCCAGTGACCTATACATCCGGTTAGGGCTGTGTACTTGAGTGTACGGAAACGTACAGGTATGGAACAGATGCTTCAAAAAGGAGCTTGGTGGCTCGTGCGCCTACCTGACTGTGACTGTGCGCGCCCTGGTGGGGAAATTCAGATGCACAGGAAACTTCCCATAGCTTTAAAAGAGCTACGGGATACATGATCACTCCGTCAGGATAACTATGAAGATTACTGTTAACGACGCAGTTGTTAAAATATGTAATTCGTTCCCGTGGACTGCAAGCGAACGTTAAAAAGAGGTAGAGGGTCTTTCTCTGAAGGGGTTCCAAAACCGAAATGTGGAATTTTCCTAGGCTGATGCAAAGTATACAAGCATGATATATCTGCCCAAGCATACACACACAAACATACAACACACATACATACACACACACACACACACATATATATATATATATATATATATATATATATATATATATATATATATATATATATATATATATATATGTGTGTGTGTGTGTGTGTGTGTGTGTGTTTGTGTGTGTGTATGCATGTATTAAGTACAGGGGAAAATTTTTATCGAGTTAATAATTTCACCATAATGACATGCAAGTCGGACGATGTAGCTTAGACAAGAGTATTATCGTTAATAATGTTTTTAATTTCAATTTTCGTGGCATCATACATGTATGCTTATCGTGTGTTAACTGTCGTGATAAATATTACAATATATATATATATATATATATATATATATATATATATATATATATATATATATATATATGAATATATATCACAAGCACACGTGATTTCAATCAATGTAAATATCACCCACGAATGGCATTTAATACCGAATTCTATCTTGGGAATATACATCCACTTGGAATTCATTTTATGGTAACAGCTTCTGACCGGGTAGAGATTCGAACCCCCACCTGTTCGGCTGCAAACCATGCCTGCATGGACCATACCGACTGATAGCTCTTGATAGCTCAGTCGGTATGGTCCCTGCAGGCATGGTTTCCAGCCGAACAGGTGGGGGTTCAAATCTCTACCCGGCCAGAAGCTGTTACCATAAAATGAATTCCAAGTGGATGTATATTCCCAAGATAGAATTCGGTATTAAATGCCATTCGTGGGTGATATTTACACGCACACACACACACACGCACACACACACACACACACATATATATATATATATAAATATATATATATATATATATATATATATATATATATATATATTATCCCCTTTCTGTACTAGTCAGGGACACCCACGTTAGGTTGGTTTCCGGTGGCCAACTATCCCCAGTGGCCAGCGTGGTGAAGACAGCTGGCGAAACCCTATTTGTGAATATGGACATTATTGAAGACTTTGTCCTATAGTGGATTTGTACGGTTGTGCTTATTGTTGGTGAGTGTGCATATATATATATATATATATATATATATATATATATATATATATATATATATATATATATATATTTATATATATATATATATATATATATATATATATATATATATATATATATATATATATATATATATATATATATATGAGATGTACGAGAAGGGAAGGTGGTGCAAGGTTGAATGTCATGTTGAATGGAGAGTTACTTGAGGAGGTGGATCAGTTTAAGTACTTGGGGTCTGTTGTTGCAGCAAATGGTGGAGTGGAAGCAGATGTACGTCAGAGAGTGAATGAAGGTTGCAAAGTGTTGGGGGCAGTTAAGGGAGTAGTAAAAAAATAGAGGATTGGGCATGAATGTAAAGAGAGTTCTATATGAGAAAGTGATTGTACCAACTGTGATGTATGGATCGGAGTTGTGAGGAATGAAAGTGATGGAGAGACAGAAATTGAATGTGTTTGAGATGAAGTGTCTGAGGAGTATGGCTGGTGTATCTCGAGTAGATAGGGTTAGGAACGAAGTGGTGAGGGTGAGAACGGGTGTAAGAAATGAGTTAGCGGCTAGAGTGGATATGAATGTGTTGAGGTGGTTTGGCCATGTTGAGAGAATGGAAAATGGTTGTCTGCTAAAGAAGGTGATGAATGCAAGAGTTGATGGGAGAAGTACAAGAGGAAGGCCAAGGTTTGGGTGGATGGATGGTGTGAAGAAAGCTCTGGGTGATAGGAGGATAGATGTGAGAGAGGCAAGAGAGCGTGCTAGAAATGGGAATGAATGGCGAGGGAATGTGACGCAGTTCCGGTAGGCCCTGCTGCTTCCTCTGGTGCCTTAGATGACCGCGGAGGTAGCAGCAGTAGGGGACTCAGCAGTATGAAGCTTCATCTGTGGTGGAAATGTGGGAGGTTGGGCTGTGGCACCCTAGCAGTACCAGCTGAACTCGGCTGAGTCCCTAGTTAGGCTGGAGGAACGTAGAGAGTAGAGGTCCCCTTTTTGTTTTGTTTCTTGTTGTTGTCGGCTACCCCCCAAAATTGGGGGAAGTGCCTTTGGTATATGTATGTATGTATATATATATATATATATATATATATATATATATATATATATATATATATATATATATATATATATATATATATATATATATATATATATATATATATATATATATATATATACACTGTACTAGAAATAGGAATGAATGGCGAGCGATTGTGATGCAGTTCCGTTAGGCCCTGCTGCTCCTTACGGTCGCCTTGGATGATTCAGTGTTATGAAGCTTCATGTGTGGTGGATAACAGGGGAGGGTGGGCTGTGGCACCCTAGCAGTACCAGCCGAACTTGGTTGAGTCCCTCGTCAGGCTGGGAGGAGCGTAGAAAGGAAAGGTCCCCTTTTTTTCATTTGTTTGATGTCGGCTACCAATCAAAATTGCGGGAAGTGCCTTGGTGTATATATATATATGTGTATATATATATATATATATATATATATATATATATATATATATATATATATATATATATATTATATATATAAATATATATATGTGTATATATATATGTGAGTATATATATATATATATATATATATATATATATATATATATATATATATATATATATATATATATATGTATATATATATATATATATATATATATATATATATATATATATATATATATATGTGTGTGTGTGTGTGTGTGTGTGTGTGTGTGTGTGTGTGTGTGTGTGTGTTTTTTTTTCAAAAAGGCCCATAAGAGAACCAAAGGAAATATAAATAAATCACTACATTTCGACCAATACACATTGGCCCTCTTCGGGGTGTAAAGTAAAAATGAGATATAAAGTGGACAGTGACAGTTTATATAGGAAAGCAAAAGGGTGTTTCAAATTGTTCTAAGGTTGTTATAAGTGCTGGAAGGATTAGCCAAATTTAATTACATCCAGGTGCGTCTTCGTATTGTTGAGCCGCTTTGTATAATATATCAAAAGGGTTGGCAGACTCGCTGTCTCCCTTTCTAGGGCGTTTTCTTCCGCTCATATTCAGCATGCAGAAGGCTTTATTATCCAGAAATTCAACAGATTAAATATCCCGGTATGCAATTTAAATTTTTAAAGTCTTGACGTAGAATCACTATTTGCAAAGATCCCGATCAATGATGTACTAGGTTTCTTGAGGGAAAAATTAATCCACTATGAAGATCAGTTCCTCCTTGGTAATGAAAAGACAATTAAGTTAATTAAACTGCGTGTGACAAATAACGTATTCCCTTTCAATGGTAATTAAGAAAAAAAAAAAGAAAAAAAAAAAAAAAAAGGTTGTAGTATGGGCAGCCCGTTATCCCCACCTTTAGCCAATCTGTACATGGAGTACTTTAAAGCCAAGATTTTAACAACGATTAAAACTACGAACATGGTTTGGCAACGCTATGTTGATGACATTTTCAGGTATTGGGATGATAGCTGGGGAGATTTTAATATATTTTTCAGTAATCTATATTCCCTAGCCCTAGCATAATATTTAAAACTGAATGGGAAAAAGATGGAAAATTAGCTTTTTTGGATATACTAATTAAAAGGGAATCGTCAGGGTACAATTTCACTGTGTATAGAAAACCAACTATCTCTATTTCTTACATTCATTTTAGTTATGACATTTCTGTAAAAATTGGAGTAGCTTGTGATCTATTTCTTAGAGGCTTGAGATTCTGTTCCCAAGCCTACTTAAGTAAATAATTTGAAATCATTCGTCAACAACTCGCCCAGCTATTCGACCCGACGTACGTCATAGAAAAGGCCATCAACAAAGCCAACACGATATATTATAAAGATCATGATGTTACTAACCAAAAAGATTTTAAAAATAAAATAAAACTCCCATATATAGAAGGTATTAAAACTATAACAAATAACATTAAAACTGAGAACCCCTTTGTTTTTTCATACCCCAAGACCATAGGAAGCACCCTTATTAATGTTTATCAAAATATAAGATATACAATCCGGTGTTTATCAGGTACCATGTGGGGATTGTGACAAACGTTGGACGAACGGGCCGTTCTCTATCTCAATGATTATCCGAACATGAATGAAACGTGCCTCAACCGTTTGTATGGCTTTGAAAACTCAGGTATTTTCGTTCACCTTAAGAGATTTAGGGTACCGGATTAACTGGAGTGAGTCGTCTTTGCTTTTTAAGTGTACCTGTCCGTACAGAAGAAAAATCCTGGAATCAGCCATCATAAATCAATCAAACACAATGGACTTATCCGAAGGCCAATGAAAAGCTGACACAGTGGACAATACTCTTCTCAACCCGATCATATAGAAGATAATCCACGAAGACCGACCACCAGATATGCATCAGAGGTCAAGACATCCTCCGAGCGGCTCAACAATGCGAAGACGCACCTGGATGTAATTAAATTTGGCTAATCCTTCCAGCACTTATAACAACCTTAGAACAATTGGAAACACCTTTTTGCTCTCCAATATAAACCGTCACTGTCCACTGTATTATCTACCTACTATCTATATATATATATATATATATATATATATATATATATATATATATATATATATATATATATATATATATATATATATATATATATATATATATGTCTTACGTATAACTGTAATCGAAAAGTTTAACACGCTTCTTCAAACAGGCCCATAAAAGGAACAAAGGAAATGTAACTAAATCACTATATTTCAACCAATACACATTTACCCTCTTCATGGTGTAAAGTAAAAATGAGGAATACAGTAGTGTATTAAAGCCAACACTTCTTGTAGGCACGGGCCTTTCCCTTTGTCGGCCCGTAGATAATAATACAATGGACAGTGACGGTTTATATTGGAGAGCAAAAAGGTGTTTCCAATTGTTCTAAGGTTGTTATAAGTGCTGGAAGGATTAGCCAAATTTAATTACATCCAGGTGCGTCTTCGTATTGTTGAGCCGCTCGGAGGATGTCTTGACCTCTGATGCATATCTGGTGATCGGTCTTCGTGGATTATCTTCTATATGATCGGGTTGAGAAGAGTATTGTCCACTGTGTCAGCTTTTCATTGGCCTTCGGATAAGTCCATTGTGTTTGATTGATTTATGATGGCTGATTCCAGGATTTTCCTTCTGTACGGACAGGTGCTCTTAAAAAGCAAAGACGACACACACTTTAGTCGTCAAACTACCAGGATACTAAATTCTTAAAAAGGTGTGTCTTTGTCAATAGTCGAAGCTGGGATCTTGTATTAGATAACCGAGAATTCTCCCTATCACACAACTACTACTACTACTACTATGAGAGAGAGAGAGAGAGAGAGAGAGAGAGAGAGAGAGAGAGAGAGAGAGAGAGAGAGAGGAGAGAGAGAGAGAGAGAGAGCATTTGTTTATATTTTCTCTACACATCAACTGCTTACGCTCATGAGTAATTTAGTATCACATAGAGTATATGACCCTATAACTATTACAAAATCTTTGTTTCATTAAGTGTTATACAACTGCAACTAAAAAAAAAAGGGAACTTTTTTTATTTTATTTTTTTTTTTATACTTTAATAGTGTTTAACATACGAGGGACCCCAGTTACCATAGCTCAAGAGGATCTACTTAAATATTATTCGCTAATATTAATCATGCATTAAATGCACAATAAAATTATGTAAAATGAAAAAAATAAAATTTAAAAAAAATACAAAAGCTATTCCAGTATATAAAATGCATTTTAATTTATTCTTTTTGCAAAATATTCATACATTACAGAAATGTGACTGCATAGACCCACAAAGGCCAAGTGATGTAACTGGAAATAAATATGAAGTTAATAATTTTTTACTTTATACAAAAAGGAATTGATAAAAAAGATGCGGAAAAATTGTGGAAAATATAAATTTACACATTTATCAATCTACCTTAATAAAATAAACAGCAAATAAAAAAAAATATAAAAAACCACCACCAGAGAAAATCTAATAAATACTCGTAGGGAAATAAAGAGATCGTTTTCCGGTTCAAACACCAGATGGCAGCACCTGACCTCAAAGCCTTGGATATTGGCTGGTTTGTTTCATGAACCGAGAGTAATTCAATTAATAGCCGAGAAAACTTTGCCCATTAAGAAGAGAAATCGTTTGGCATTAAGTCTCCCTTAAGAAGGACTCTGGCTTCGATCTCCTTTAACCGTTCTCAAAACCCTATTCAACATGATTGGATCGTTTCATTAAGGTTAAAAGTCCAATCGAGACGAATGACTGCGTGACATGGGGTGATTGAAGGACAAAGGAAATGCGCTGTGCGCCGTTATCTGATCCGTCAGGACATGAGTAACGCGGTGCATCAACTTTGATGAAACTGTCACGGTGCTTGATGTCTCTGGAAATTCTCCAGAGTCTATATTCATCTCACCTCCAAATGCGGGACTTCCAACGGAAGTCTTTTGGATGTGTGTGTGAATTGGGCTATATGGACCTGAGCTGAAGCTTCTGGGGATATTCAGTGATGGCGCAACTCGAGGGGGGGGGAGCTCACTTATAGGTTTAAGGTCTTCTCATGAATGGCAGAGGCGAGGGACAGTGACATTGCTCTATCGAGCAGGACAATGCCCTAGAGACTGACTATATATACATGTGATCAGCGTCCAAGCCCCCTCTTCACCCAAGCTAGGACCAAGGAGGGCCAAGCAATGCGTGCTGATGACTCAGCAATTTCCTATACGCTCCCCCAAACCAGCAATCTTTAGCTCACAAGGATGGTGAGGTTGTAGCGACCAAAGAAACTAACTAATCTGAGCGGGCATCGAACCCCAGTCTAGCGTTCACCAGTCAGGGACGTTACCACCTCGGCCACCACAACTTTGTTGACAGGCTGAAGAGCAAGATGGTGAGGTTGTAGCCACCAAAGAAACTAACTAATCTGAGCGGGAATCGAACCTCAGTCTAGCGTTCACCAGTCTGGGACGTTACCACCTCGGCCACCACAACTTTGTTGACAGGCTGAAGAGCAAGATGGTGAGGTTGTAGCCACCAAAGAAACTAACTAATCTGAGCGGGAATCGAACCTCAGTCTAGCGTTCACCAGTCTGGGACGTTACCACCTCGGCCACCACAACTCTGTTGACAGGTTGAAGAGCAAGATGGGAAAAAAGGAAGAGGGATCGGAGATATAGTAAAAGGATAATAATTATGTGCTGCTAAGGTCGAGGGGACGTTGCAAAGACCCATAAGAAAAGCTTACCGTTTACCGGACCAGGTGTAATAAAGGCACCAAATCTCTTCATTGATAAGTCTGTTGGCTTTCTTTAGATGTCTACAAATCCATTATTGTTGAGAGTAAAACGAAATTTTAAATAACTTAGACTTGGAAATAACAAAATATAAAGAAGGGTAGATAACTGGGATTATGAGACAAATGAATATATATATATATAAATTTATATATATATATATATATATATATATATATATATATATATATATATATATATATATATATATATATATATATATATATATGGGTTAAGGGAAAGGGAACAAGGAGGAAGTAAATATATATATATATATATATATATATATATATATATATATATATATATATATATATATATATATATATATATATATATATATATATATAAGAGTTAAGGGAAAGAGAACAAGAAGGAAGTAAAAAAATAACTATCCACCTTTACAAAGCAATATTTGATTATATGAAAAATTAACTTATTTGCCGAACTGCATTTGTCGCACTTTAACCACAATGAAATATCTACAGAATATTTTAATTCCTAAAAAAAAGCTTTCTAGTAATTGTCCTTCATTCTTGATACAAATTCCGAATATTATCATTACACTTTAGATATAGCATAAATCTCAAACATTAATTTCATACATCATTTTCACAGCTCGTAATGTTTGACTAAGGCATAACAACCCTGTTTGCCAATGAATTAGTCATTTATTGGGAGCATAAAGTAAATTACCCACTTTATAAAAGACGTAATTTATAATGCAGTTTCCACATTCTTTTTTTTTATTGAAAGATACAACAATAATTTCTTTCTGTAATTAACGCCTTCAAGTAACTCATCATTCAAGCTAATCAATCAATATTCACATCATCATCTCCTCCTACGTCTATTGACGTTAAGGGGCTCATATTTCGCCAGTCGTTTCTATCTTCAGCTTTTAAATCAACACTTCTCCAGTCAACATCTCCTAATTCACGTTTCATAGTCCTAAGCCATGTAGGCCTGGGTCAGTCAACTCTTCTAGTGCCTTGTGGAGCCCAGTTGAAAAGTTTGGTGAACTAATCTCTCTTGAGGAGTGCGAAGAGCATGCCCAAACCATCTCCATCTACCCCTCACCATGATCTCATCCACATATGGCACTTGAGTAATCTCTCTGATAGTTTCATCTCTAATCCTGTCCTGCCATTTAACTCCCAATATCCATCTGAGAGGTATGTAGGATATTTTTTCATTGTCATGCCACGACTCATGTCCATACAGTAACACCGATCTCATTAAATTGATATATAGCTTGATTTTTATATGTAATTTCAGGCGATTTGATTTCCAAAATTTACTTAACCTAGCCATTGTATGATTTTCTTTTTTTCAATCTTTCATCAAACTCAAAATTCTAAAGACCCTGTATTAGAGGTCATAGTTCCTAAATATTTAAATGATTCCACCTCATTAACCCTTTATCCTTCCAATAATATTTCATTTTCCATTCTCATCATCTCTGTCTTCGACAGTATTTATCTTGAACCCAACCTCATGTGAAATTTCATGCATTCTGGTAAGCAAGCTTTGCAAGTCCTGTGGCGTTTTGCTAATAAGGACACCATCATCAGCATACTCTGGGTTAGCTAATTTCCTGTTACTAATCCACTCCAATCCTCCGCTATCCACATCTTTTCTATGCATTACTGAATCCATGAGGAGGATAAATAACATAGGTGACAACACATTCCCTTGGCGTACTCCACTGTTCACTGGAAATTCATTTGATAGGACCCTATTAACATTAACTTTGCACTTGCTATGCTCATAAAAAGACAACAAAAAATCATATAAGTATTTTGTTTGTATTTTAAAGTCTGAAGATTTTAGCTTAGGAAAATGACAGACGGTAAACTACCTTGATTTGACGAAAAGGAAATATAGTCTAATAAGAAAAATTTACATACAGAACTAGGCTGTGGTAGCCTGTAAGAAACTTCCTTGCCTGACAGTCTGTTGGACGGGAGTACAAGACCCTCTTAAGCTCGATAGTTTCCAGTGATGTCTGCAGCTTCCCCATACATGTGATATAAGGATGGGGGTTTCGGGGAGCCTATAGGTCTACCTGTCGACTCATCAGCAGCCATTGTTCGGGACTCCCTGGTTCTTACTTAATGGACAGGGGCTTGGGGCGCTGATCATATGTATATATGTTCAGTCTCTATGGCGCTCTCCTGTCCTTAGCCGCTGTCATTCCTGACCGACCTTTAAACCTTTACTGCAACAAGCCCACATCCCAATCCTTCGATACGATACCCTGGAAAGGTAGAGCACAGGAGACCTTGCTGGATACATTACTTTCTCTCAATCATTCTGGCAAACTTGAGAGCCAATGAATTCATTTGTGAGAATACCAAGGTTACCATTACGTCACTGAACATCAATGAATGAGTCTTTGTATGATGAACATATTGTGAACTGTTTTTTGCAGATTTGATATGACATTACATTGTACGGCTTTCAGTTCAAGAGTATCTTTTATACTAGCTCCTTGAAAGTAACGAGATAAATGGTACAAGAAATGTAACATGAATGTTATCATTAGTTAATCACATATTTCACCTCAAAAATTCGAAATTAAAAAAACCAAAGCTAACCATGTATATCATTCACCTCAAAAATTCGAAATTAAAAAAACCAAAGCTAACCATGTATATCAATGTTGAAAAATAAAATCTATATAATTTTTCTGGTAACCTACTAACTGCCGATAAATTGTGAGCTAAAATTCAGAATAAAATAGTACATAATTTATTCTGCCCATTTCATTGTCAAAAAATATATGTAATGAAATGTGAGTTGGCATTCAGAGAAATAATTCCATTTGGACGATTTTGAATAAAAAATGCCCATATGATAAATATCCAAAAACGTGTTGACATTCCTCGGGGAATAACACCTACAGCCAGTGTCAAACAATTATCCGGGTTACCGATGCTCCCTCCGCATCGCAAATTGGCAGTTTGTCAATCAATTTCAATCAACCGGGATGTAATATATGCTGACCTATTGATCAGGCTGCCAAGGCCCTGCCAGGATAATCTATTTTCGGTTCAGTTCTATTCGATCTATTTTGAAGGTAAAAAAAAAAAAAAAAAAAAAAAAAAATTCAGGATATAGATATTCACGTCATAAAAAAATCTGTACGGAAGTTATTTTCATATCATAGTTAGTTTCATAGAATCATTTATTTTCAGTTCAATAAATGTGCTGAATATGTTACCGATGTGTCATGTGCATATCAAAAGGATGGTGTTTTTACTAACTTCTGAACCATTTAATTTTAGCCTTTTTGAAATATCTGACAGGAACTAACTTTTATATACCTTGTGTACTGTACTTTTAATCCTTGTTTAAAGAGATTTGTTAATTAATGTTCATATGCTATTATTTGTACTAAAAATAATTGATTTTATAATAAATTTCCCTATGACATAGACTAATGAAGTAACTGAAAATTAAATGAGAAAATTCATCTATCTACTGAAAGCCTATGAAATTATATTTAGAGTAAAAATTGGGAGGAAAAGGAGGAATGCCTATCCCCCGGCATGGATGCGCGCTGGTACTCATAAGACAAGAATTAAAAAACGACTGAGACCGTGTTTTTCTTATTCAATTGACAGTATCATCTAAATATATCAAATATATAAACAATGAGGAAAACTCATTATGATGAAAGGGTTTGTGTGTCG
>NC_090734.1:122061926-122095200 GCF_036898095.1 Palaemon carinicauda
TATCTTTTTGCATCCTTTCTTAATTGGATAGCTCGCAGCAATAGGACATAGTGTTTTGCAACATATATGTTATGTGTCCTTTCTGAATCAACCCCCATTTTTCAGGACTGCTCGTGTCTGGATTAGAGATGGTTGTCTGGCTCCAGATGATCCCAGTCTATTCTCTGAGGGCTGCCTGTGTTGGTGGAATTAAGTTGTATGGCCTATGCTTGCGGTCAAAGAGATCTAGTCTTGCTTCATCCACAATAACAGTTGCACTTGATCTGTCATACTTAAGGACTACGACTTTCTCCAGTCTCTGCACGGGAAGATCATGAATCAATGTTGGATACTGGATGAAATCAAATTTTTTCCCTTTGCCATTGAAGGCAGACCCGATGCCACAGCCAGTTCATACATGAAAGTATGGGGTTCCTCTAGGTTTATCAAGCCCTATTGCAGAAACTACCTCATGGAGTGGAATCCACCGAATCTTGGCTCCGTGGCCAAAGGAAATCCATGTTTTCTCAAGATTTATTTTTTGTAAGAATGGCAACACAGATATTGCTATGATTAGCACGTCCATGTCATTGGCCTTAATGATGATAGATTTTCTCCTATCAGTCGTTGCATTCAGGGGTGTACAATTATTAGCGTGTCATCTTCCTCCTGACAACAAGGGGAGACTGCACCCAGAAACTTCGTTGTGTTGCTAATGGCATCTTCTCCTTTTTGTGATGATGACTGTGCTTGTCGTCTCTGCTTTACACATCTCGACAAGGGAGTGAAACAGCTCAATAATGTTGCTTGTATCAGTAAGGAAGCTTTGCTAGTTACCTGTTGTCTAACTTGTTTCAGTCACTCCTCTGCATCCTTGTTCCCTTTTCGACCTCCGACCGGATTTCAGATTTGACTTCTTGCATACATCAAATATTGTCCACCCGCTTTTGGGATAATGTATTCTTTAGCATAACAATAGAAGGTCTTTGAAGTATGTGGAGGTAATGCATTTATAAGTGCTGATCCATCAATGATGATTGCATCGGCCTTTGATTCTCTGTCTGGGGTGTTCACTTGTGTTTCAGTAATTTCAACCAGCTATGGTTTCTGACATATATAAAGCTTGCCACTGGCACTATTGAGATGCAGATTGTGACTGATTCTCGTGCTTGAAGAATTCTTGCAAGTCTCGCAGCCTGTTTTGGCAGGAGAACAGTCGTGAGAATAATTTAATGTCATCTTTGATGATTTTCTCCTTAGAAATTATCTCAGCTTGTTCTTGTGTTAAGAAAGAAACATGGTTTTTCTGGATTGAATGAAAGAAGGAATATGAGATAAGGGGACAAGTGTTTATTGTTTACACTTAATCTGTGTAAAAAAAAAAGATATAAATAATTGCAGCAATTTAATAATGAGGGCAGGTTTGATGCCTTGCTTTCATAGAATGAAACTTTCTCTACTTTGGTATTCAGCAGTGGTCACCTTCCAATATATAAAAGACTGGGTTTGCACAACCCCATAGCTGTGGAAGATGAAGGGACCATCATCAACAGGAGACATTTCACCTAAAAGGTTGTTTTTGTATGAGAAAAGGCTTTTGGAAGGATAAAGTTTACTGACTTTGATTCCAATGGATCATGAATGAAACATTAGCCCATGATCAAGGATACTATAATGAAGGGGAAACTTCATATTCTAAGGAGTAAAGAAGACCTTAATGTGCTATATTGAAAACTAGTAAAGGAATAGGAGCATTACCTTTTTCATAGCCTCAACCAGGGTTAAAAGAATGGCCTCAACAACACATTTTATACAGAAACGTCATCCAGTTACTAAGAAACTGGAAGCCTTCTTTCTTCATCATACCCCTATCATTGAGGATGTTGGCAGATCAGTTCGAGTAGGGTCTGCCAGGTGCTCTTTATTACGATAGCTCTACCCAACCATCGGATCTCATAGAGTAGTAGTGTCAGGACAAGCGAGGTATATGTATTGGCGTGCTACTGTCTTAAGCACACATTTGAGTATGAGTTGTTTTCAGATGTATTTAAATGGATTAACTGAATACATCTTAATAGTTTTTAAGTTTTATTCTATAAAACAACAGAGTTAAACATCTCCATCACTGGAGGAAGCTGTGTTGGTCCAGATGACCAATTCTGGTGAAGTTTAGATATGAACTGAATAAATTATCGATATCACAGATATCGTATGCTTGGTTTAATTTAGCCACGTGACGGAATCGGAAGACACCTGCATCCGGTGACGTCACAAACTTTCACACGAGGAGACAATGTGTTGACGTTAAGAAAGAATGTCAATTTGCCGAGGTTTGCATTATACTTCCTGTTTACAATTTGAATGACTACAGCAAATCCCAGGGTTAGCTCTTCCAACCAACATGACATATTACGTCATTTGTTTTAAACATGTAATATTAACTATTCTAATCATTACATTAGCTCGGCCAGCTATCTCAATTTTTTTTTACAAAAATTTAACAACAAGCCGAAACATGGTTATTAGGTTTGACTGGACATACGCATTATTCTTTGTTTAACTTTAGCCATAACCAACTGAGGACGAATGTCCAAATAGGCACATTAAAAAATAATAACAATAATGCATACAAAAAAGATATTACCAAAGAAAAATGCATGATAAAACCAAGATCATACATATGGTACATTGCTAGCAAATGATTACATGGTACCAAAAAACAAAATAAATTCTGACTTACACATGATTCGGTAACTTGATAAAGAATAATTGTTACCTTTGTGCACAAACATGAATTCCTGGTACGTACACGTACCACGGTTTCGTACATATATATATATATATATATATATATATATATATATATATATATATATATATTTATATTTATATATAGGGCTGATATATTCTATTAGATGCCCATAGATTCTGTTATATATTTTATTATATTTTTTTTTCTTTTCTTTTTTAACATTCCGGCTTATATATTTTTATTAGATGCCGAGAGAAAAAATTATTTATATCCTTTTTTATTTTATTTATTTTTTAAATGTTGTTTTAAATGTATTTTTAACAATGCAAATGTAGAGAATTTCTTTAATTACATATTACTAGCGTACTAATCAGCTTTTCATACAAACATCTTCCCGACAAATTACTCCCTTAGCGAATGAGGTGGCCACTCAAACAGCTTTGAACTGGATTAAATAGGGGGTATTGTCAGGGCTATGCAACTCATTCCTTTTTAGCTGCTTGCTGTGCCGTAACCTACGCCAAACAAGGATGTTCACGGCGATAAATATCACCACCGTGAAACACAAACCAGCTAGTAGTATGGGGTGAAGAATTTCTTTATAAGTCGGTGACAGGTGGTCCTTTTCGGTAAGTTTCCTCAACCGCTTTGCCACATTTCCGTTGTATGGGAGAGGAAGTGCTGGCATTGTAGAGGTCCACGTGAAGTTCGCGAAGTAGGCTCGTTCTCTGATGATTGTCCGTAGACCAGTCACCATGGAATTCGGGGAAGTCCCGATACAACCATCTGCTGCGACGAAGATGTGGGTGAAGGATGTGGATCCGTCAGGGCATGATACATTGAAGCCGTCCTTGTCGTATCGTATCCACGAGCCATTATTCAGTCTGCAATTGAATTCTTTATTGTCAAAGGGATAAAGCCTATCCAGACAATTTTCACTTGTATGGGAGAGAGCACCGTCTAGCACTATACCTAACTCGCATGAATCCATTAAGTTTTTACGGAATTCAAATGAGTCAGCTGTACATATTTTTCTATCCATTGCGTCTGAACAGTGAGTTAATTGATTTAAGTCTTTAATGACCGTATATGTTTCCTTGTCTGGGGAAATCAATACGTGTCCTGTCAAACTGGATATTACTGGATTTGAGTGATTCGTCATGAAAGTCGGAAATGGTGATATCCTGTAAGATTGCCAGGCATCAGAAGAATTAAAGGGAATTGTAATCCTAATCTTGTTATTATCTACGTTTACTGTAATTAGGCTGTAATAAAATTCTAACATATGTTCGTCTAACAAAGGAACATAGCCTAGTTTATCCCTTCCGTTCTCCAGAACTAATTTTAAGTAACGTATAGGCAACAAATGGGGCGACAATACACCTTTAGTTGCTAACGTGATAGCTTCTACATAATCCTTGGATTTCTCAATGAAATGTGCAATTCTGTTATGTATGTGATCTATCTTTGAATCATAATACGTTAATGTTGCCAACAAATCCTGTACTTCCATAATTTGAACGATATTATCTGAATGTTCATTTAACAAATCCATAATTTTATTGATTGAAGCTAACTGATCCCTTAGTTCTGACATAATCAATTCATCTTTATGAGTCAAGAACTCAATTTTCTTATTTTGATTACTAATTTTAAGACGATTGGAAATTCCTAAACCTAAACTTGCAACAGACCCAAAGATGCTTAATGCAGCATAAATGAACGGATTCCGTATTTCTTTATGTTCGTGTCCTACAGTCCACATCAAAAGGTCATAAGCCAAAGATCCTGTCTCGCCAGTCTTATTTTTCAAGTCATCAGATAGCATCTCTGCAACTTTTAATGTTGATCCAAGCAAACTCTTAGTAGTCAAATGAAAATGTCTTCTATGCAACTCATCCAATGATGCAGAAAACCTTGAAATGGCGGTTCTTAAGCTAGTGACATCATTCTCTTGAAGAAAAATTGCTTGCATATGCACTTCGACAATTACGTTGGTTGATGTAATAAAAATGTCTTCTTGTCTTTCAACTATATTGCCATATTTAAAATATATATTTTTAGTCTTAGAACTCATCCCATACGAGAAAAATGTCTGAGCGAACAATATCACTCCCAACAACAAAAAATTCATCTTGGAAACCTGTAACGAGAAAAAATATATGTAATTACTCCTGTATTAAAAAGAAAACTTTTAATCACATAAAACAGAACAGAATTTTCCCTCACTTCTTTTCCTCTCTTTTCTTTTTAATTTCTTATGTGAGACAATGGTACTATTCTCTCATCCGTGGGTTGGGCTACGTTTTGAATTCTAAACCTATTGGCCGTTAATGTTTCCAAAATGTTAAATGGGCCTTCAAACTTAGGTGTTAGTTTATAGTTGAGCCCTTTTCTGACATTGATTTGAATATAGATGTTATCACCCACGGTATATGTTTTAGTTGGTTTCGCTATTTTATCATGATTCCTTTTCATTATGATTTGTGATTCTTCTAAATTCTTTCGAAGGATATCATATCGACTTATACTTGCATTTATACATTCTTTTAAAGGATTTGATAGATTAGTTGTAGGCGTTAATACATGGAAAGGTGTTCTAACTGGGGTACCATACAATGCTTCATGCGGTGACATTTTAATTGATATATGATATGAATGATCCCCCTAGTGTTACCCTCAATATATTTAATATCTTCCTATTTGCTCTTTCCACTAGCCCATTCGACTCTGGGTGATATATCATGGTATTAATCTTCTTTATGTTGAGGAATTCACACAATGAGGTAAGAAAGTGATTATTAAATTCACCACCCGAGTCTGAGATTATCATGTGTGGAATTCCATGTTTACAAATGTAACACTCGTAAAACTTCCTAGCGCATTCAATCGCAGTTTTAGTTTTAAGCGCTATTAGTTCTGTATATCGTGTTAAAGCATCTATAATTACTAAGAGGTGCTTATTTCCTCTGTCTGACTCGTAAAATCCTGTTAACAAATCTAAATGTATTCTTTCAAAAGGTTGATTGGGAACAGGATAAGCTCCTAGGCTGACAGGTGTTTTCGTATGCCCTTTGTTTTCCTGACATGTGCGACAATTAGCTATGTGTCTTTTTATATCTGTAAGCATTGTATGCCAATAAAACAATGATTTGGCTTTCTGTGACATTAATGAGAACCCAGGGTGTCCATGTAATGGATTTGAATGTAACCAATTCAGGACAGTGGAAATAAGTGAGATTGGTACTACTACCTGGTCGTTAGTTACATGTGGTGTATTGCGGGTTTTCCTTGTCACAGTCCTACACAGAATTTTATCTATGATTACATAATTCTGCTGCTTATACTTTATATATTCCTTTTCTTTATGATTGCCTTCCAAAGCATTTATAATTGTTTCTATTTTCTGATCTTTTCTTTGCTCAGTCTGTAACAATTCAGCACTCCAGCCTAAATCTTCTTGTTCAGATATTGTTTTTACAATAGGCATGGATGTTGATATATCTATTAATTCAGCTAAAGGCTCCGTACAAGATGACACGGGGTTGCGTGATAATGCATCCGCAATGATATTTGCTTTCCCAGGTAAATACCCGATTCTTGCGCCAAAATCTTGAATGATCAAATGCCACCGAGTTCGTTTAGGGCTGTGATTGAAGCCTTTAAAGAACTCTGTTAGTGGTTTATGGTCAGTAAGAACCTTAACGGGATAACCGTAAATTATGAACTTAAAATGCACTAGCGAATTAACAATAGCTAGTCCTTCCTTGTCTATTACTGCATACTTACTTTCGGAAGTTCTCAATTTTCGAGAATAGAAAGCTATCGGGAAAAACTGTTTATCATATTGCTGAAGCAATACCCCTCCTACTCCTAAGTCTGAGGCGTCTGTTGCAATGAAGAATTCCTTACCGAAGTCAGGAAATTTTAAGATAGGAGAACTACACAGTTCATCTTTCAAAGTATTAAACGCCTGTTGATGTTGCTCAGACCATATGAAATCTACGCCCTTCTTCGTAAGATCAGTTAAAGGAGCGGCTATTATTGAATAGTTGCGTATAAAACGCCTGTAATATCCACTACAACCCAGAAATTGCTGTATTCCCTTGACATTAGTAGGTATGGGAAAATTACGTATAGCCGACACCTTATCATGGACTACTTTAAGACCTTGGCTTGACACCATGAAACCCAAATATATCAATTCTGTTTTGAAAAATTCACACTTACTAATCTTTACCCTTAAGTTATGTTGTCTTAATCTCTGTAGTACTAGTTCTAACTTACGTAGATGTTCTTCTAAGGTGTTGGAAAAGATTACAAGATCATCCATATAGGCATGCAATATATCCCCTAACAAGTCTCCAAACACTATGTTAATCATTCTTGTAAATGTTATAGGAGCACAACGTAAACCAAAAGGCATCCGTAAAAATTCATAATGTCCCCTGGCTGTGCTGAAGGCTGTGTATGGGATACTATCTTCTTCTAATGATATCTGGTGAAAGCCTTTAAGTAAATCCAAACTGGTAAAATATTTATTCTGACCTAACAAAGACAAAATATCGTCAGTACATGGCACTGGGAATCGATCAGGGATCGTTTCCTCGTTTAGACGACGAAAGTCGACGCAGATACGCCATGTTCGATCTTTTTTCGGTACAACTATTAAAGGAAAATTATAAGGGCTATTTGATTTTCTAATGACTCCTTCCTCTAACATTTTACCTACTTCATCATTTATTTCATTCTGGAATTTCATAGGGAGTCTGTACGAGGGTACATATATAATTTTCTGCTTGTCTTTTAACCTTATTTGATGCTTGATCACATCTGTTTTTCCTAAGGATCCATCCGTAGTGGAAAAGACATCTGTATATTTAGTTAAAAGTTCAAAAATTTTCTGCTGAATTTCTTCGTCTTGAATGTCCTTACTGATTTTATTTTTAATAGATCGCAAAAGGGATTCATCCGCAACTGATTGAGAGTGATTGATTTCAGCAACGGTAAGAATACGATGTTTATAAACTTCTACATCCAAGATATGTTGATTTTTGTGAATTACTAAAGTGTTATTTAAATGATTACAGACTTCGATATTACATTGCTGATGTGAGCCTACTGTATAAATAGCTTGTGTGACAGACAATCCGTTGGTTTTCAAAGTATCGGAAAGGATTAATATTTCAGATCCCGGTAGTGTTTTCTTTATTTGCACTATTAAATTCGAAGGTATGTTTGGTTCGATAGATTGCGTGCAAGATGATATTACGGGTGAACGAGAATTCTGCTGGGTCGCGTATATTATTTCTTTATTAGTGAGACAAGTTATTGGTTCTTCAACGTACGTTACGGTTACATTTGTCGTCTCCTTTTTATCCAAAACTGACTTTAAGGTATTAGAAGACTTATAGAATTTCCCTTTGATATACACGCCGTGCTTGGCAGGAGCTAAGATAATGTTTTGATTTCCCATAGATGGGTATCCTATAATTACAGCTGGATACATATTAATGTTTTTTACAACAACAAATGTATCGGCAAACGTGCGATTACCGACTCTGAACTGAATATGAGTTATGCCTATGACGTTTAATTCATTATTTCCTATACCTGAAAGTCTAATTCCTGATTTTTCAATCGGAAAGTTCGAAAACAACAAATGATGTGTCTTCAAATCCATAATATTACGTGGACTACCAGAGTCAAAAAATAACGTAAAGGATTTGTGTTCTAAATTTACAGCATATAAGGTTGGCCGTAACTCATTTTGGCTTATTATTGTATGAATTCTTTGCAAATCTACGGGAGCATGCACTGTTTTACTTAATTCGGCCGTGTGTTTCATAGGAAAATCTATTGTCTCACAATTATCTGATAAAACATTAAATTGATTATTCAATACTATTGATGTTGACATGAATGACCTTGACCCAACATCACTCTCTTCCCCTCTAGAGTTAACTATGTGGTATTTGCTTTGCTCTGCACATTCTGAAAATTAGACTGACTTTGCGAGGTCTGGTTTGACGGCCCAGGCTCAGCGATATTTGAAGAAGTGTTTGTTTGTTTCGGACTCTGAACTGCATTGACATTTTGTTGTTTCTTCTTATTGTTAAAATGAGGATTTTTCTTTTTATTTCCATATGGAACTGACTGTGGAATTGACTGTGTATTTCTAGGATATTGTTGTGTCTTACGCGCGTAACATTGACTATAAGAATGTGATGCTGTGTTGTGAACTGAGCAAAATTTCGTTCTACAGTCTGCGCTTATGTGACCTTGACGTTTGCAGTTGTAACACGTCACTCCCGCTACTGGACTGTTAATTACGTTCACTGTTTGTGGTTTTGTTTCATTCTTAGCAAAAACTTGAGTTAACACGGGATCGAGATCTGGACACTTGGACATGTGTTTCTTTATCTGTTTATAGACATCCAATTCCGTACTTGCAGGCATTAACTTCTTATCAAAGCACCGCACTAAAGCTTCAGGCAACATAAGTGTCATGCAAGTTAAATACATTAATCGTAAAAAATCTTTCACGGAGATGTTATCGTTAGTAACCCAAGTGGAATTACCTAAAATGTCCTGATATTCGTTAAGCCTATCAGCTATGAGAGCTGCTCTCTCAATAACATTAAGCAGATTCATAGTGGCTGTATTAAGTGTATTTCGTAACGTTAACACTACATCCAAGGCTTCCTCACCCCCATAGATCGCGCGTAACCTAACTTTGAAATCATCCCAAGTAACTGCTTCCTGAAATGAAACACCTCTTAAATACGCACTCGCATCCCCCTTAGAAAAATCTATAAAACTTTTAGCTTCTTGTAATTGTACAAAAGGATCTACGATTTGTTTGGCATTTAAATGGGCATCAACGGATGAAATCCATGACTCCACATTTTGTGGCAAGAACCCGTTGACCCGACCTTGAAAAGGAAGGATTGCTGACCTGGCATTTACAAGCGTCACAATTGGAGGAGGATTAGCCTGGCCTACACCACTAGGTCCAGGGGTAGGGCTGACAGGAGGAGCCATGACTGCTGTATTTTTTTTTTCTATCTCTTTGACCCCTTTCAATCCTATCAAAATATCTATATGAGTACAGACGCCCACTGCGTAAACGCATATGTATAATAAAATTCCCCCAACAATGTTACTAATCCCAAAACATTTCCCCCCAAGAGTTTCTGAAAGAAAAAGGAATTAGCACAAAGAAAGAAAAATTCTAAATGAGAATTCGGAGTTTCTTATAACAAAGTTTAGGAATTCACTCACCCCAGTAATAATCGACTAACGACTTGTGATAACTACACTTCACTGCCCAAACTGGAATGAATACAAAATATCTGTACTTAGCTTATATATGAAGTCGACACGTCCTCTCTCTCTCTCTCTCTCTTGATGTTTTGTTAGCGATGTCTCGTTCTAGTTTCTTGTTGAATGTAGTTCTTCCTGGATATGTCTTGCAATTGTTGAACGCCAGTCCTTGGGTTTCCTAGGATGTTGATTGAAGATTCAGGTTGTATACTAACATATGTTGATGTTAGCTTTTCCGTTGGACTTAGTCAAAATTGTAGATTCTTGTAGATAATGTTGAGTTCTTGAAGATCTTTCTCAGGTTTTACAGCTTTTATTTTGAAGTCTTGAAGATCTTTCTCTGGTTTTACAGCTTTTATGTTGAAGTCTTGAAGATATTTCTCTAATTCTTAGAGTTTAACCGCTGTCTTAGAGTTTAATCGCTGTCTTAGAGTTTAATCGCTGCCACCATTTATTGGCGTGCTACTGTCTTAAGCACACATTTGAGTATGAGTTGTTTTCAGATGTATTTAAATGGATTAACTGAATACATCTTAATAGTTTTTAAGTTTTATTCTATAAAACAACAGAGTTAAACATCTCCATCACTGGAGGAAGCTGTGTTGGTCCAGATGACCAATTCTGGTGAAGTTTAGATATGAACTGAATAAATTATCGATATCACAGATATCGTATGCTTGGTTTAATTTAGCCACGTGACGGAATCGGAAGACACCTGCATCCGGTGACGTCACAAACTTTCACACAAGGAGACAATGTGTTGACGTTAAGAAAGAATGTCAATTTGCCGAGGTTTGCATTATACTTCCTGTTTACAATTTGAATGATTACAGCAAATCCCAGGGTTAGCTCTTCCAACCAACATGACATATTACGTCATTTGTTTTAAACATGTAATATTAACTATTCTAATCATTACATATGTAGTAGGAAAAAACTTTGAAAATAACCATGCAATCAACATACAAATAACTGACAAAACTACTTTCCTTGTTTCCCAAACAGAAGATTAATTGGGGAAACTAAACGAAATACTGGAAGATAAATCAAAATTGTGTTACATTCTAATACTACTGTCAAGAAGATCCGACAGGGAATCAACTGAACTCTCGATAAAGGTTGCTGTGGAGAAAGCATCTCCCACCTCCTTCAAGGCACAAGGGACTTTGAACCAGGTAACATTTGAACCAGGTAACATTCATGATATTGTAAAGACACATGTCAGTAGCACTTATTGACATCGTTGGCCACATCCCCATCAATGTTTGAAAAGCTTTTCTGTCGGCTTCCTTAACAGGTTTTGTCACTACTTGAGACCTGACACCTTGGAGGCCCTTTAATTTTGTCCTGCCAATGGTATTAAAGCATCGATCGACATCAAGAGTGAATAAGAATATAAACGAGACAGCATTAGATACTCTTCTTGGCCTGATTGAAACTCACTACAAGAATTCCCAGAGTTTTTCAAAATTCGGCCTTGGTACGTACATCGGACAACCTAGGTATTAGTCAGTAAGGGTTTCTACAAAAAGACGGTTAAGTGTCATATAAGTGCCACTGAGACTAGCTATTATGCAGAAGGCACAACAACACAAGAGAGAGCAGGCTTTAAATTTTATGCAAGTATGATGACAAGACGTCTCCTGTCATTTCCCCAGTCATATATATTAATTGGAGTGATACTCAACCAATGTAGAACTATACATCCAAGGGACGTTGGATTGGTCCACTCAATTGAAAGCTGTAAAAACACCCGATGCAGCTCCAAAGTGGCGTCTTTTGTGAATAATAGGAGCAAATTGCAAATAGGAGTACTTACCCTTGGTAAATATATAAAAGACATATTCCCCTTGCTGTAAAGCCTGAAAAACCTGACTTTTTCCGAAATTCACTCTCAAAAACGTTTGTTGAGGCCATGTCAATAGATAAGTCAATAAACTAAAACTTATTCGTCTACACAATCCTATAAGGAATACTATACCCTCATTACACTGTCCCTATACCTTTTACTCACTCTTACCCCTAATATTTAAGACCTTCCTTCTCGATACCTATTTCATACCATTTATTCATCTTTTCCTGGGTCTTCCTTCTCACCTTTCTCCTGACACTTCTGAATTGTATACGCATTTCGCCACCCGGTCACCCGTCATTACTTCAATGTACATCATAAAACACCTTTACGTGTCTCTGTATTTTTCAGCTTTTCAATTATTTTCTGCGTTACTTGTGCTACGGTAACAGTTCATGTGAACTTTTTTCCTTTGATTTATAATTCATATTAAAATAATTCGCTTCCTTGTGTGTGTGCGTGTGCATGTGTGGATATATGAGTCTGTACAATAATTTTTCTTTTAATTTTTCGATATGATGTATTTCCAAAACATTTTTATTTATATTCACCGTGTGTCATATTAATCGGGCCATTAAATGATAGGAACGATGTAGAAAGGTCAGTTTACTTTTTTATTTCAACCCACTATTTTTGTAGCCATTTCTCTTGTTTCTACCATTTGTATTTAGATTGCATAGCATCCAGGCCGCAATGTAGCCAACATTGGAAAAATAATGTTTTCATCGCAGTTCCAAATGCTGGGTTCATATCTGGGATTTTAGAGTCAGCCTCTCTATTTCTCGCTACAAATACTCTTGCATATACTGTGTGTATATATATTTATATAATATATATATATATATATATATATATATATATATATATATATATATATATATATATATATATATATATATATATATATATATATATATATATATATATATATATGTATATATAGTATATATAGTATGCATTTATGAATATAAATATATATATATAGTATGTATTTATGAATATATATATATATATGTATATATATATATATATATATATATATATATATATATATATATGTATATGCATGTATGTACAGTATGTTTGCATGTATGTATTTATGTATGTAATTAACTGAAGTAAAAATTTAACAAAGAATCATTATTATGAAAATGTAAATTCTGAAAACAAATAGATATTGAAAGATGATTTAATTTAACATTAATATAGTGTATCTTCCAGCATTACTGAAATAAAAAAAAAAAAAAAAAAAAAAAAAAACTAATCAGTACCCCTGCATTCGTCCATTCAAAACGCAACGACGTGAGCTTGAAATATAACAAACAAGAAAGTAAAAAAAGAAAAAAAAATAAGTCCCATCTTTGTGATAGAGACGTCCAGTGAGTCAGTGATGAGGACGCCTTCGCTTCTTAATAACAAACAGTGAAAGAAACTGCTCTTATCTGCCTCTTATTTTCTATTCTTGGAAAATCTTTATTGAAATTCTTTCCTGGAAATAGTTTGGAGACCTACACAGAGTGAGAAAGCTCCGCGTACTTTCTGACAGTGTCTTCTATTCATCAGAGGTAGTTAAAATCTCTGTTGTTGTTGTTGTTGTTGTTGTTGTTGTTGATGATGATTGTAGTGTTGTAGTTATTGGAACTGGTGGCGATCGTTTATTGTTTGTGAATTCAAGGTGCTGAATAAGAGAAAATGGTTTCGTTTTCTATTCAGTTCATTGAGAATTCTGGCTATATTAGTATTGTGGAGATGACAAGTATTATTCAACTTTACAAAACATGCATTCAATGATTATATATATATATATGTGTGTGTGTGTGTATATATATATATATATATAATGTATGTATATTGTTACGAAGCTGGTCTAGCATAAGAGTGAATATTTTATTTGTGTATTTAACAGATGTATAGCCAGCTCGTAAGGTTAGTTCCACTCTCGTAGATTTGAATAAATGTATGTGAATTACATAAGACTTTCGTCATTCATTTAATTGTATTTTCATTCAATTCAGTATATGTAAATTTACGTTGTTTTTAAGAATTAACTATTCATTTCATGTAGTTTTGCTATGAAGTCTTATGTAATCTCGTTTAGGTATGTTGTATGAGCACAAAGGATTACGTAATTTTTTGTTTCCCCGTGGTTAGAAAGTGCATGAAAATTCCCAAGTTACAATTACTCTTTTTTTTTTTTTTTTAATGTCACGAGAGGTAGACAGGCGGAGTTAGCTGAGAGAGGATTGCCTCGCAAGCAAGGTTAGTACCCCTTTTTCAATTTACTAAGTTAGCAACCTTACGCCGTTAGACCATGCTGCCCACGCTATGAGAATGATCTATTAGAAAATTTCAGAAGTATTAAATCAATGTATATAGACCCTAGAATGCATAAGCTGCAGAAAAGAACTAGCCTATCACTTTGAAAGAGCCAAAGTTTGCCTGCCCTCTCTCCTCTCAAGTGTGTGTCCTCTCAAATGTAAAAAGTTATGTTTACCCAACGTATATCGTGTATAGTGTTGTTCAAACGTTGGTGACATTACTTGATGTTAATTCAAGTGTATTGTGTTAATGTAAGTACATTTTGTCATATAAATATTTGTACCTGGCCCTGTGAGACTTAGGTTATACAGTGAAGTGTATTTATTTTGCTTACCTATTCGGTAACCTTGTGTGAACTAAAAGACGTAAGTGTAACAGTTACATATATGTAAATTCCATCATTGTATGTTCATTATAGTGTTAAAGCATTCACTTTTTCATTAACTGTCTAAAGTAAGTATTTGTGTAAAATTTAATTTCCAGTGAAACAAGTGATTTTATAATTTTTCAAAATTTTTTTCTTTTGTGTTAGTCTACAGTATGGTTTAGTTCATATTTAATATTTCGGATGATTTATTTTTGGTGTTAATTCTTTTATATTGTTGTAACTTTTTTATTGAATATATTTGTATTTGTAAAGTGTGTGTTATTTTGATTATCAATATTTTTCTCAGTATTTCACTCGAGTCCCTGACTAAGAACCGAAGTAAGAACGTGGTTTTTGAATAGTTCACATAAATAATCACCCAGTTTTGTTTTGAGTGTACGTAAGAGACCTTTGAATATTCAGCGTTCATGTATATTGCCGTCTGGGAGTTGCGTAATATTCTCAGAGCTCGGGTATCTTTCAAGTATAATAGATTTATGTAAAAATAAACAGGTGAGTTTGGAGCACGGGAGTTTATGTAATTCACCAGCCGTAATAATATATATATATATATATATATATATATATATATATATATATATATATATATATATATATATATATATATATGTGTGTGTGTGTGTGTGTGTATATATATATATATATATATATATATATATATATATATATATATATATATATATATATATATATATATATATATATATATATACCCAGACGCTTGCTTTTTATAATAGTATACTCAGATATTGCTAGAGTTTAGTGGAAATTTCGTAGATTGTTACCTGTTAACTCCAAGTAACTCACGGCGAAATAATTTTCATTAGTGAACGCATCCTGGAGAGTTATGGATAGGACTTATGGTGGCTAATGTGTAAGGAGCTATATCCGCATCCTCCCTTGTTCTAGCTGTTTTGGAGAGCGAGTTTGAGCACTTGTCATATATTGTATGTATACCCAGGCTTACATGGCTGAGAACTATGAAGCGTGAAGCAGGAGATGATGAGTGGAGAAGTATTGATTTAAAAGCTCAAGATAGAGACGACGGGCAAAATCTAACCAAGACCCTCTGCGTCAGTAGGCGTAGTACGAGATGATGATACTCTTTGTGTCTTGAAAATAGGGAAATTGCGAATGATTCAGGAACGCGATGGGGTTAATTAAGATGAACATCTAAAAAGGATTATATAGATGATATGGAAAATTAATTGGAGAGGCAGTACAATAATATCCATAGAGTGGTCGAGTGCACATAAGATTGGGTTGAATGGCGTAGCTGATGTGAAGCTATGCTGATGATCCTTCTGTTTCGTGCTTGAAGGTGAACCATAGGTTTAACAAGAATACATCTGTTAGGACGTATAATGATGTACTCGTTTATAAACACACGATAACGGTCGACATCATTGATTTATTCTTTTAGCCAAAAAGATTTTATTTAGATGGAAATTTGAAATATTACCATTTATTTCTTCACATTTTATACATTTTAGTAATACTGTAGTATTCTTGACGTCATGAAAAAAAATATTTGTTCTTTGATAGTTTAGTATCAATGAGGACATCTGTCTCTAATTTATCATAGGCTTTTTAATTCAGTGATTTTATATGTCTAGTTATCCTATGATTATTAAAACTACTTCCTGTAACATATCGCATGCCGTTTTCAATTCAGTCCACAGATCTGGATAATTTTCTATTATTTCTATTGCTTTATTTTTCACTCTTGAAATCCCCCCCCCCCCCCGTACTGTGACATGTATGATGGATATTTTGATATTTGTTTTCTCGTTCATACCGTAGGCAGGCCGATGTGCTCCTATCCCCTTGTCCATCCTGATTCTTGGTCCCAGAGTAATTTTGCCTGGTCCTTTTTTTACTATACCCTGAGGTCAGTGTTCATACCATTTGATATTGCATGGTACTTGATATTTCTTACACAGATTCCAGCGGAGAGCTTTTGTTACTGCACTGTCTCTATACTGGCTCTTTGCTAGCGCTGGAAATTCGTTCGAAGCGTGGATTATAGTCTTGTCTTTTACGTAACATTTCCTACACTTTGGTGAAATGTTGGTTCCGTCTGTTGATAATGCTTTTTGGTGTATCTTGTTCTCCAGTCCCCGTCTTATGGTGCTTTTATTATTGCTGTTCCTGTGTTTATGGTTATTACTATTATTTTTTATGATATTAAATAGATTAATTACAAAATTTTGATAGGATTTTTATGCCAGTTCACCTTTGCCCCACGATAATAGTAATAATAATGATAATAATAGTATGGATAATGGTAATAATAATGGAAGATGATGTTTAGATGGCAACATTTTATCAAAACCTAATCAATACACATTTGCGTTCACCCAGAATCAACCGATTTGGTGCCAGGTTGTGAAAAAGGCCTCGTACGTTGCAGCCTCAGACATCGGAAGTTAACGTAAGAATACGATGAATATGAAAAGAAAATCATCATTTAAAATTTAGGGGAACAACGTAGTGCACGTCTATATTGCTTACAACCTTTTTTTTTGACAGGACTAAAGTGGATTAAATAAGATGAGAGAGAGAGAGAGAGAGAGAGAGAGAGAGAGAGAGAGAGAGAGAGAGAGAGAGAGAGAGAGAGAGAGAGAGAGAGTGTAGTAGTAGTAGTAGTAGTAGTAGTAGTAGTAGTAGCCTTACCTGTGATAGAAGTAATAATAGCACAAAATAAAAGAAAAATAGAATTACGCTAGTATGAGAGGAAGGTATCCTAAGGTGTAGGGTTTGGGGTGGATGGAGGTGGGGGCACGGTGTGCTATAAAGGCATTTGCGGCTTGCGAAGAAAAGTCTTGTTGGCCCTGGAATATAATAACCTATCTTGTGTTTACATTTCTCTTGGGAGTCAACATTTTCTTCCCGGGGAGCTGAAAAGCAACACCTCTGGCTCATTGTCTGCTGGCCCCCAAGGTGTGTGCTTTGCTATGCGCTTTTGGATGTCTCGGTCAAACCTTGAAGGCTGTTCACGTTCCATGCGTTCATTCATCCGAAGAGCTCGAATCTTTACGTTTTAGCAGCGGAGGTTTCTTAAGACTTAGTGTACAGTAGTTTAAGAACGTGAGGCCGGTGAAATCGTGGACTTTTGGGTTTCAAATATATTGGTTTTTGTTGTGATGGAGAATTGTATCCTTCCGTTTCTTGGTTTTATTTCAACAATGATGTTTTGTTTTATGGTAGCTATTTCTTTTTAGTCGTAACTGGTATAAAGAGTTCCTACCAACACACACACACAGACACGCACATATATGTTATATATATATATATATATATATATATATATATATATATATATATATATGCAGTATATATATACGTATATAATATATATATATATATATATATATATATATATATATATATATATATATATATATATATATATATATATATGCAGTATATATATACACGTATATATACTGCATATATATTTATATATATATGTATATATTATATACGTTTATATATATACGTATATATATAAATATATATATATCTATATATATGTAATATATATATATATACGTATATATATGTGTGTGTGCCTGAGTATATATATGAATGCATGTATGTGTGTTTTTATTTCTAATGAAAATAGTGCAAGGGTAAAACATATTTTTAGGAACGTTATGGGTAGTAATAACCTTCGCAAAGAATCACGGATTGCATATGCATTTATTTTCTAATAAGAAAAAGTGCAAACGTCTCATTTTTAATCACACTTTTGTGATGCAGTAAAAAAATTTTATTTAAGGATCACAATTCTGAAGCATAATATTCCAAATCATCACATAATATAGAACTATACCCAAAGGACAGTTCTTAGGAAAAGCTATTTAAAAGCGCCTTAGCACCTTGTAATATTCATCTCTTCCGCGTAAAGAGGTTTTATATTGCTTTTGACGAAACAGTGTATTATTTTACCGTCCAGTAATACCTGCATACTGCTCTTCCAAAGCGGAAGATAATTACTGTGATCATCTCAGATTTCGTAGATTTTTTCGTTGCAGAACTGAAGGTTATATGCAATGCTTAAATGCCAATGCAGCGATAAGCTTAGATGAAATGACGAGAATTGTTCAGCTTGCGATTGCAAAAATATATGTAACTCGCTTCAATGCCTTATTGTGCAAACATACCTATTTCTCTATGTAGCTATTTAAGCTATTTATGTATGAGTATCTTTGTATTCTTGTTATCCATCAGACAAACATGTATAATATATTAAGAATAGGAAATTTCCACATATTTATGATGTAGTCAGTGTTCTATATTTCCTATTTGCTATACATGTGCCAGGTGTTAATGGCTCGTCGAATGTTTTACCTCAATATCTTGATTCTATCACTGAAGGCCTAGTTCAAAATGTCGAGGAGTTCGAATGGAAATAGTAGGATTTTAGGTCTAGGAAATATTAGTTGATCATTAATCAAGCAAATTGCTATTAGTTCAAGTCCATTTTTAAGTGTCTCCACTACAAACATGATATGCAATTCTCTATAGAAACTGGAATAGGCTAACATGAGTTGACGATAAACCTTTAAAGGTTTAAAGTCCACTCATGAATGGGAGAGGCAAGGGACAGTGACATTGCCCTATCAAGCAGGACAATGCCCTAGAGACTGACCATATATACATATGATTAGCGCCCAGGCCCCCTCTCCATCCAAGCTAGAACCAAGGAGGGCCAGGCAATGACTGCTGATGACTCAATAGATAGACCTATAGGATCCCCAAATCCCCCAATTCTTAGCTCACAAAGATAGTGAGGTTGCAGCCACCAAAGAAATTAACGAGTTTGAGTGGGACTGGAACCCCAGTCTGGCGTTCGCTAGTCAGGAACGTTACCACATCTGCCACCTCAAATTGCTCCTAAGGTAGAGATTTGTTTCCCTGGAAACCATTTCTTCCATTGTAAACGACAGTGATTGTTCTCTAATTGTGCAAAGCAGTTACGGTTAGTTGTTCAAATGGCTTAAGGCAGGCTATAATTTTGGATCATCCTTTTGCTATTGGTGAATTAAAAGGGAAATCTTATGCTAATCAAATTTACTAATTTTGATATACAGTATAAATGTAAACTTTTGTATGTTAGTTTATCTTAAACTGTTGATAATAAGCAGAGCTATATTCTGTTCGTAATTTAACCAATCAAGGCTAGTGATAGGCTGATAGCACAGTTGCCAAGGTCAAATTTTATGCAATCTGTTTACGTCAAGGGATATTGTGCGCCTGGCTGAGGTGCTCTCTCTACTAAATGCAAATTTTAATAAGGATTTTTGTACTGCCTTGTTGTAGAATATCATGTTATGTTCATTTTCATTGTAGGGAGATGAATTTTACATAATGATATGTATACTAAAGATATACACATTATTGTTTTCGAGTCGGTGTAATGACATCCGCTACCAATCTGTAGTAAATTATATCAATTATATATTAGCTAAAGCCAAAAAGATGGCTAATTCTTTTTCGAGGCATTTTGTGTGGTTAACATATTCAAACAATCCTGCCGTATTGATCGCTTTCAAATGGCGTTCGATTAATTTATCACTCAATGAAATGTAATGACAGACGTGATCTTGGTAGTTTATTTAAGTAAACGTTTTCTGATTAATCATTCATCTGCAAAATTGTTTGACTGTATATATAAAATAAATTTTTTAAGGGGGTTGTATTGTGCATTTCTTTATGTTTTCTGAATAGTTCTAGAAAAAATTGAAAATATGATTATAACAGATGGGGATTCTTTGAACTTGTACAGTTATTTATAACAGACTACATATTTGAGGTGTCCTTTTCGTTCTGAAAAACCATGTAAATGGCATAGTAATAAGTTTTCTAAGTCAAGTCCTCAAAGTTCAAAGTCTCGTTTATATCAATTAAAAGTTGAAGCTCCATGCAATTGCAAAAATTATTTCTAATTTTGATGGTTATCAAGTTATTAATGTTATCCTTAGTTTTATTGTAACCACATGTTTTTTTACAATTATTAATAAGATTAACACTGTTGTAATTGTTAAGATGAAACCTTGAGTTTTGAGTTGCAATAATAGTCTCGTATTGTATTTCTGCAAAAGTTAAATTAATTAAATGCAATTATCTGAAAAATATCAGTTATAAAGAAATAGACCTTGATGTTTGTATTTCGGTTTAACCTTGTAATTACAGGATTTTGCACTCGGAGCTTATACAGTAATCTGTGTATATATATATATATATATATATATATATATATATATATATATATATATATATATATATATATATATATATATATACACATATCTTCACATACATACATGTATATATACAGACTTATACTATATATATAAATATATATATATATATATATATATATATATATATATATATATATATATATATATATATATATATATGTATATATATATATATATATATATATATATATATATATATATATATATATATATATGTATATATATATATATATATATATATATATATATATATATATATATATATATATATATATATATATATATAGAGAGAGAGATTTTAGGTAGTTCATGGGTTTGTTTCTACTGTACTTACAAATATAACTTTGATTTACTTTTTGGACGTGTAAATTCCTTAAAGAATTATTTATGCGATTCAATATATCAACCTCACAAAGCCTTGATTTTTGTTTTCTTGTGATAAACTATGATATATACTAAGATGGTTCTAACCCTTAATCCAGACATATATAATTCAAATGCCTTCATTCCGTTAAAGGTTCCAAAAAAGGAAAAGAAAACACGAAGCATAAATTCTTCGCTGTAAAATGTAACAGTATATGTTAGCTGATGGGATAGCCTTTGCACAGCACACCGGCAATGGTCTGTCAGAAAAACTTTTACTGTAAGCGTGAATCCAATTACTGATTGATTTAGGAAAGCATTTCAGCCTAACACTCAAACACAGTAGTTCTAGTTAGCTGTCTCTTGAGTTACCAAAGAGAAGTTTATCCCCTTCACATTTTTATATTATTATATGTAGATTATATGTTATTATATGTTTAATCGAAGGGATATCAAATTCCATATGATTTTCATTTTGTTAATATATATTGTCAGTAATTATGATGTACTGAAGTGTTGAAAGTGACTTCTTATTAAAATTCTCTTAATATATTACCTGCAATGTATCGTCCTCTCAACATTGATGACTCATGTTAAATTTTGAATGAATTGATTACATGCAGATTTCAACTGATCTGTTTCTTATCATATTGAGCTTACCAATTTAAAGAAATGTTTAACAAATTAGTTGTAATGATATTGAAATTATATACAAACTGATGTATAATACCATCTCGCCTTTTTTTCTTTTTTTTAAATATGGGGCAGCCATTTATATTTAATTTTCCTTCTGCATCCTTTTTCAAAATCTTTCATTTCCTCAACACTCGATTCTAATGACGGTACTTTGTATAACTTCCATTTTTTTTCAGCGTTGTCCAAATTCTCATTTATAATGTTTCGTGCTAAATCCCAGATAATGCATAACCACCGAAGGATAATTTGTTCGAGTTGAAACTTTCAGAGCCTTAAGATGAAAGATATTATATTTTCTGGAATAAGTTTTAATCAAATGAATAAAATAGTAAGAAATTGATGCAGCAAGCTTTTATGTGGGATTTTGTAATCGTTACCTGTTGAAATTTTTTTTTTTATATAATAGAATCATGTAAGGAGATAGTGTTTCTCTCTCTCTCTCTCTCTCTCTCTCTCTCTCTCTCTCTCTCTCTCTCTCTCTCTCTCTCTCTCTCTCTCTCTCTCTCTATATATATATATATATATATATATATATATATATATATATATATATATATATATATATACACAGTATATATATATATATATATATATAGAGAGAGAGAGAGAGAGAGAGAGAGAGAGAGAGAGAGAGAGAGAGAGAGAGAGAGAGAGAGAGAGAGAGAGAGAGAGAACAATATCTTTTTACTTGATTTTATCTATATGAAAATATATCTTTAAATTTCAATAAATCAAGTAAAAAGATATTGTTCTCTCTCTCTCTCTCTCTCTCTCTCTCTCTCTCTCTCTCTCTCTCTCTCTCTCTCTCTCTCTCTCTCTCTCATACGCAGTAGCTCTTTTACCAATAAAGGTATGTGTATCTAGATGATATAAATGTCATAGTATTGTCCCTTTTAATTGTTGACCCAGTATGAGTTTTCAAGTCGAATATACTCATAATATCAACTGTCTCGCAAGCTTCCTCCCCACTTTATACATACTATACTTCTCAGAATCCGTCTTATATATAATTTTTTTTTTCAAGCCATTAAGTACTTCGGTTCAATACTTCAACAGTAAATAGCCAACATTTTCCGACCTCGTCTCCTCTATATTTTTATTCCCAAGCTTTTAAAATGTACACTTTTCACCCACGGTCTTTTCTCCCCGTAAGCTATTTGCAAAGGACGCCGCTGTCCAGGTTGTACGCATTCTTTTGATCACTAGATGTACAAACGGACCACCTGAAATGAATAGATACATAAATGAATCAGTTAATTTATCCATAGATCATCCATGCATTCTTATTTTCATCTACTTGACTTCCGCTTCTCCTTATACCCGTACTAATGTTGATGATAAGTTTCAGCTACTCTTACAAAAGTCTTTAAACGGTTTCAGCAATATCTAAAGTTTTATTTTTTTATTTTTTTTTTCTCCAGCTAACACTCTTCTGTAAGCATCAGCCACTTTACAATTAATTCTAGAATCCTTTAGTTTTCACTCCAAACTTGGGCGTGCTTCTCGTACGAAAAAAATAAATATTAAAATGAACATTGCTTTAAACATGCTTTGACTCCTAAAAAAAATAGCACCAGCGTCACTTCCTCTTGATTTTCTACACATTTCTATATTGTGTTCTCAACATCTTTTTGTCAATGCTAAGTTTTCTTGACCCATCTACACTGCGGAGTGGTTTTTCTTTTCTTGAGCGAAGCTTCTCATTCAACTGCTTTTAGCTTATCAAACAAATGTCTTGTAACAAACAAGTGATCAAAACATCATATTCCTTTTCAAAGGCTCTAAACTAGTCTTTCTCATACCAGCAGATCCCGTAGTTCCATTATTACTTGGCATATTCATTTTCATTTTCAACATTAGATTTGACGAACATTACAAAAAAATAAAAACAAAAAAGCATTATTCCATTTCACTCTTGCATCAATCATATTTGTATCAGCAAGAACTTTTATTTATTTTCTTGCGAAACAATGGTTCAAATCATTTCCCCCCGAAGGTGATAGATCCATCACTGCATATTAAGCGGCGTACTATAGGTATTACTTATAGGTCTCTTTGGTATCCCCCTCGGCCATTAGCTGCACTCCGCTTGTAGCTCTCTTTCAGTCATGCTGCTCCAGCGGTGTTTTCACCCTATTGCCCATGACCCGTTAAATGAACTCTCAGGCCCCAGTGCCCAAATTCAGAAATCCATCCATAATATCTATTCATTGCTCGTTTTAAATTTACTAATTTTAAAAGTATTTGCTTAAAAAGTGGCCCTTGGATATTCATTAGATTTCTCCAGTTTTTGCCTTTCATTTTGTCCTCGAATGCTGCCTTCATCATAGTATAGCCTTTCTTCTTAACTGAATCATTTAATGCATCGTCCGACCTTCTACTGCTTATAATCCTACTTGCTGTTATTCGATATATGCAAGCATCCCTTGCTGAGATTGTGAGCTTATACATCTCATGAGTGATCTACTGTTCAATACCTCTCTCGAATATATTAATCTATTTCTTTTTTTATCTGTCGTGTTCTGTTATAGATTGTCTGAATATATTCCTTGATACAATTTTTTTTTATTTATTTTTTTTTATTTATTTATTTATTTTTTTTGCGAGGAAAAGTGTACATTGACAGTCTCATTTGAAAGTTAGATTTCATCCGCTGACGATGTAAATTTATTATTAAAGAACAAAGAGAAGTTAGACAAGAATGCACAGAGATTTGAATGACAGCTGTCAGAGAATGTGGTAGCAGTCATAAGAAATTTGAAGACATGTTTGTTTTAAAATTACAACATATCCTAGGAACCCCTTAAGAAGAATTCTAATGATGGGAATCAATTGATATAACTTCATAAGCTGTTTGACAGCGAAAATGACAGTCATTAACGTAATAATAAGAAGAAAAAAAAAATGCAGTTTTACTGATATCACGCAGAATAACCTTTTTAGATATTCTTCCTTTGACATATGACAGACAGTGAGCGACGGAAGACTGCTAGAAATACCATTAAACTCGGACCATCTGTAATATGTATTAGTGCTATATCTTCCCACAGAGAGCTGCGTTCATGTTTGGGGCCTACAATGATCGTTAGAGCACAGATGAAATAATTGATTTTTAGGAAAATTAAAATGTTATTAGTTTATGTAAAAAGTTATTGGATAAATTTAGAGGCCAGAATTCAAGTTCATCTCCCAAAAACGTTAATGGTACAAATTGATGTAGAGATGCAGCACTTTAATATCTTATGGGAAGAATCCACAGGGACATTAGTAACTTAATTATAACTTTTATATATGTGGTTTTTGCTGGCAAATACGCATGCAAAAACTGTTTATTGCTTCTTTGCGGTGATGACTATGATAAACATATAAATGTAATATCTAGATATTGAATATTGAAATTATTTCTTATATTACTATTGGATAGCAATAGCATTGAATAGAAATCCTATGCAATTTTTATCACGCCATCTCTATTGTGGATATTTCCATTTTCACCCTTTAAAGCATACAATTGTTGGCGCCCTGTTCTAAGTCTTCTTTACATCAATATGATGTGTCTTCCTTTCTTTAGTGTTTCTTTAATTTTGGTCAGATTGTATTTACGAATATCTTTGGTTTTTAGTTTCTTTATTTTTTTTTTTTTTTTTGGATAATTCTGCTAAATCTATTTCATCTCTCTTGGATTTTACCCTCATTTCAAATCTTTTCATTAATAGGTTTTTGGTTATTACTGATAGTTTTCCTTGATCTTGTTTATGAATTATTCCACCTAACTCTTGAGCTGATTCCAATACAAATTTGGTTAAATTACTGTTCATTTCTTCTTTACTTGCTTCCATTTCATCATGTAGATGGGGAAACGTATTTTGTATTGCTGAACTAAACTCATCAGATTTTTATCTTATTACAAGAGTGTTTATTTTTTTTCTTATAATTGATTTTTCTCTTTCCTTAGATCTAAACAAATTTGGCTTCTCACCATTCTATGATCGCTTGACTTTAGCTTGTTTAACACTGCTACATTTTAACTAAATTGACTTTTTGTTGAGAATAGAATTGTTTCATTTTTCGTTTCTCAATGTGAGCTTCTCCATGTCCATTTTCTATATTCCTTTACATGTTCCTGTTCTTAGAGACGCACTGTAGGTGGGTCATATTGAAGGAGATAAGCAGGTTTTAGGTGATCAATGGAGACCCAGTCAACTTTGCCACGAATGTTAATTGAAAAAGCCTTTGGTGTGCGAAGGATTACGAGGAAAGAGCCCATGTAGGGGGGTGTTAGCGGTTTCTCGATAGTTTTGTTGCACAGGAAAACATGCTGTGCTTTCTGCAAATCTGTCGTCATGTGTTGCTTCCCTGCAGGCTTGTAAGTCTGTCAGCATAGAGTAAAATTTCCCATAACATGACGTAAGCACTGGAGATTGTAAGAGGAGGTTGCAGACGGAAAAGATTCCGCAGGGACGACCATTGGGTCGCCATATACCATTTCAGCCGCCGAAACGTACGGGGCGTTTTTAAAAGTAGTCCTTAGTCCAAGGGAAGCTGAGTAAACTAATTGGAGTCATTGCATTGGGACATGTATGCTGTTTTGAGGGTGCGATGAAAATCAAGTATTCTGTTGGCTGCAAGGTAGCAGGCAGTTGTCTGATGTAAGGTGATTCCCAAGAGATTTGTTAATGATGTCCACAATTGAGAGTTGAAAGTGGTACTCATGTCAGAAGTAATATGCTTAGGGATATCAAATCTTTCTATCACCCCTGAGAGTAAGGTGGATGTACATGAGGTGGATGTTGCAGTTTGCATGGGGATGGCTACAGGCCAACGGGTGGAATGGTCAGTGACGGTAAACAGGTAACTATATCCTTGTGATTTAGGTAAGCGGCCTACTACATTGACGTGAATGAAGGCAAAATGACGTTGAGGTTGAGGAAGGTTCCCACTCCTGAATCCGTGTGTCGATGTACTTTTGAATTTTCGCATGAAGTACAGGTGCGGACCCAATCAATTAGCATCCATAGTAATGCCGTGCCAACTGAACTCCATCTTCAGTAATTGTGCAGTAAATCGGCGCGAGGTATGTGAAAGGCCATGGATGAAATCAAACTCCTTTTGATGCATGGGAGCAGGTATCCATTGTCATGGTCTACCAGTGCTTACTTCACAGAGGAGGGTGACGTTGGAGTCATCAGGGGTGACGTCTTCCCAACAGAGATGTGCAGGATGTCCTACATTTTTAGTACTCTGGATCTTTTCATTGGGCTTCTGCTAAGGAGTTGTAATCCAGTCCCAGGTGAATGGCACTCAATGTGTTTCTTGACAGGGTATCTGCAACGGGATTAAGAGTGCAATTATATTCAGTCACGGTGGAGGGATGACAGCATTGACGTGCATACCATACGTCGGGCTGTTGAGTGAACGTGTGCACCAAAGGCATGTGGTCTATGCTGATGACGAAGGGCGTACCTTCTAAGAAGTGGCGAAAGTGCCAGACTGCCAAATGCACCACCACCAGCAATTCGCAGTGGAAGGTAGAGCAGTCGGATTGCGCATTGGACTGTTTTCTATTGAAGAAGGCGAATGGGCGGGGCTAGCTGTTGACCATCTGCTCAAGTACTGCACCAATAGTGACGCCACTGGCAACTGTGGAAAGAAGGAGAGGGGTATTTGGGATGGGAAAAGTGAGAGCAGCAGCGGTTGATAGGGCATTCTTTACATTGCAGAAGGACGCTTTTTAAAGGCGACCCCACTTCTGGTCTTTTGCGTTACCCTTGATGGAGGCATAGAGTGGGGCAAGAGTGGCGCCGATGACGCAGGAAACGGTGATAATGATTGATCATACCAATGAATTTTTGCAGTGCTTTAATGGTTGAGGGGATGGGGAAGTCCTGACGGCTGGGTGGGCTCTGAGAATGATACTTTGTTGGCGACAAAGGTAGACTTGTGTTGTAGGCGTTAGAGAACGATTCGTAGGTGATAGAGGTGCTCCTCTTTGGAGGAAGAGTACGCAAGTATGTCATCCACGTAACATAGGTAGGAGGGGAAGTCCCCTTATATACCATCTTTGAGGCGTTGAAAAGTAGCCCTAGCATTACGAAGGCCAAAACAGGAATAATTGAAAAGGGTGGTGATAGCAGTCTTAGGGATGTCTTCTGGGTTTATGGGTACTTGATAATACCCCTTGAGGAGGTTGAACGTGGAGAAAAGCCTTCGCTTTTTGCAAGGAGGAGGTAATGTCAGCAGTGTTTCGGAGGGGATACTGACCTGGTTCTGTCTGCATGTTCCGACGTCTGTAATCCCCACAAGGGTACAGGGAACCTTCTTTTTTCAGGATGATGTGTAGGGGTGACGACTATTGGCTAGAGGACTTTTAGCAAAGACCCATTTCTTCGGTTTCAACAGAAAGTTCTTTTAGCGGCTGCCAAACGATCCAATGCCAGACACCTAAATCTGGCAAACTCTGGTGGCCCCGTTGTGTTAATATGTTGATAGATACTGTGTTTGACGGGAACCGCAGGTATTTGGTGAAGTTCTGGATGGAAGACTGCAGGGTACAACGTGAGTAGGTGGGGATAGGGATCTGTGGGTACGCTGATATGGAGAGTGAGGTTAGAGGAGGCGTGTTGAAGAGGTGTCGACGAGTAGGTGTCTGCATTGACCAACCATCATTGAGCTACGTCAATTAGGAGGTGGAAATGGGAGAGGAAATCTGTACCGAGGATTGGCAATGTGACGTCAGCAACGAGACACTTCCAATAGTATTTGCGCTCCCAGAATGATAATGTAAGAGTCTCGTACCTGAAGGTGGTGATCTCAGATCTATTAGCAGCTACCAGGTGGATATCAGAAGACTTAGACTGACCATGTCATGTCCTGGAGAGTGGCCTTGGTAAAAGAGAATGGGAAGCACCTGTGTGTACCAAAAATTGCACGCCCATATCTACATCATGTAGAGAGAAAAAAGTATTGATATGGGAAGCCACCGCCACAAACGATGGCGTACTTACAAGTATTTTGGCCACTGAAAACCGTTCACACATTTCTTTTCAGCAGCCGCCAATCTGGAGTGGTAGTAGCATAACTGCGGTCGATGGGCGTTGGTAAGTAGCTAGAGAGGTTGTTGGGTGAAGCGTGAGTGAGAGGTGGCATATGTGGGTGGTGGCAGGCTTTGTCACCACTCCCACACATCAAAGGGTGGACATCTGTTTCCTACCGCATTCCTGACAACTCTGGTCAATGTTGAATAGTTGTCCTCTCCGTCAGGAGTAGAGGCATTAATGGAAGTCTTGAAGGTGTTGAAGAGGCTGTCCATGAGAGGGTTGCCTTTAGTCATCAGGTCGTTTATGGACAAAGTATCGACATTGGGGATGGCAGCGCGTACAGGTTCTGATAGGCGTCTTAGCCAGAGCGCACGAAGTATATTCACCTCTTGAGGAGAGACGTTTGCGGAGAGTTGCAGGCAAGCGATACTGGTCATTTCCATGAGGGTGAGCGAGACCTTTTGACACCCCAACAGTTGTTGAGAGAGCTGAAAAAGCTTGGCTATACGGGCGGCTGGCGATGGCAAGTACTGCTCCAGGAGGTATGTTTTGAAGGCATCATACGCTATTGGGGTGTCCCCTTGGTTGCAAAGCCAATCTAAGATTTCCAGGAAAGTGTTCTCAGGGATCGCCGTGCTGAAACCAAGCGAATACCTCTGTACTTCACATACACACACGTGTGTGTGTGTGCATGGAAGTAGGGATTAATTTTTTGTCACTAACTCACAAGACTTTTCTATCCTTCAAATATTAAGCTACAACAGATTTGTCCTTTTATTTCACTCTACCTGGAGAATAAATCCTAAAGGAAAGTTAATTATATAATAAGTGCTTCTATCTGGGCCGCAATTCAAATGTAGGCTATGCCTTTGAATAAAAAAAAAAAAAAAAAAAACTTGAGAGTGACTATATCAAACAGGTTATCAAGACCACTTGATAGCCTGATTATTACACCCACTATCTATCTCTTTTTATACAGTGGCTTGGGTTCAAATCCTGGCTCGGATAGAAACACTTATCATAAAATTGATTTTCATCAGGATATTTATTTCCAAGATCAAGTGAATCCAATACTAATATTGTTTTGAGGTTATCTCCCTTATATAATAAAGAGCAAGTGTCTGGTTATATATATATATATATATATATATATATATATATATATATATATATATATATATATATATATATATATATATATATATATGTGTATATATATATATATATATATATATATATATATATATATATATATATATATATATCCGTCACGCTGAGCCCTCCCCGTCCCTCGGGAAGCTGAGAAAGAGAGTTGTCATACTATGTTGAGACGAGGTGCAAATATGTGTTCATGTGTGACCATATCTATCCAAATATTTAACTGTTATTATTGACGCGTCGCGTACACTAACATATACAGTATATATATATATATATATATATATATATATATATATATATATATATATATATATATATATATATATATATATATATGCATATGAATATGCATATATATTATTTGTGTGTATGCTTTTATGTCTTGTGTCATTGTTATAATAATGTTGATGTTTATGCATGGGATCACCTACTCATAAATATTTTAAGCTCTTCCGAAATGGCACTAATTTTCCGTCGAGCGCGACGTCACGGTAGACGTTCCCTATTAGAAAGGTGAAGTGTTCCTGGTATAATTTACATATTAATTGCCTTTTAGACCAGAGCCCGTCATAATTCATTTGTTGAAGATGTGTGTTAATTTATGGAATATTTTTTTTTTTATTCTCTGCTCTTCGCTTTTGATTATTTCCGCTTCTTAATTTGTCTGTTTTATAAATTCCTAAATTTACGTTGTTGGTATTTTTTTTAGAAATTTATTTATCATTAATATGTAGAAATCGTTGCTATTTCATGGTGTAAATGAAAGGAGTTTCTCATACTTCTTTTAAACATAACTGGACAAAATATACAAGTAAACAAGTGACGACAAAAGTCATAAACGAAAGATGTGAGATTCACTTGTGGATTGAGAGAAAGAGAGTCTAAAATCCTTTAAAGATTTGAAAAATCAAAACTATTTTCATACTTGGGTAAATAGTGACTGGACACCAGAGAATATTTTTTTATATTTGGTCAAATCGAGGCCAAACACTATATATAGAATTGAGAGAGAGAGAGAGAGAGAGAGAGAGAGAGAGAGAGAGAGAGAGAGAGAGAGAGAGAGAGAGAGAGAGAGAGAGATGTGTGTTTGACCACATTAGGCATAACGTAAAAAGATTTTGAGATGGGGTAAAAGAGGGATCATTCATTTAATGATTTTTTTTTTTTTTTTAATGTCTCATCGGCAACGGATAAAGCATATTGGACCCAAGATCTAGTACAACAGGTCCGACACGTGCCAACGGTGATGACGTCATTAGAGCCGAAATGAGCTTCCATAACATTTCTCGTGTTATTGGCGTATAGTCATTTTCCATGATGTTCACAATATATGCTGCATGGTACATCCATGGCATAATCCATGTGGAATTTTAATAATTTAATTTCAGTTGACTTAAATATCAGCATCCCAAAGTCTCTCTCTCTCTCTCTCTCTCTCTGCACACCATCATTTAGTGATATTCTTTTTTTTTCATCCATAAACGTTTTGTTTCTTTTTTAATAATTCTGTTAAAGTAACGCATTCCGAAGAAAAAAAATTGCTTACTAAATCAAAGAGCGATACAGAAGCGAGGTGTGGGTGGATAGAAGCACGGCTGCCGGCCCGGATGACGTCACATTTCCTGCCAGCTCATGAGTGTCAGACCCAAGGAGGTTAATTGGTTAAGCCTGCCTGACACTTGCGCGCATTTTTGCCATGCACTGGCACACATTGATGCGCGCCAGTGCGTGCCACTTTGTGTCACGCACTGGTGTTTTTCCCGCACTGTTCACGACCAGTTCACTCCAGTTCGCGCATCGTTCACGCGACGTTCACGCGACGTTCACGAGATGGCACGAATTGGCACTCGTAGATCACGAGAAGTTCACGACACGTTCACATGAGTTCACTGATCATTCCGCATCGTTTCCGCATCGTTCACGCCAGTTCACGCCAGTTCACGAATTGGCCACTCCATATAAAAACGGGGCTTCTCCAACCCGAGGACATTCTTGGATTGGCTTCGGAAGAGACAACAATGCTTTCTGTCAGAGACACCATTGCATTGAGGAGAAGAAACTTATCTTTTTCGTTTGTATTTTTTGTTCCCCTTTATTTTTGTTTCAATAAGAAAGCATTTGATTTACATATAAATAGCAGACATAAAATGTGTACAAGTATTAAGAAAGCATTTTATTTTAACATTAAAAGCAGCAAACATGAAAAGTTGTTAGGCTGTTGATTTTAAGGTAATAGAGAAAAAAGTCTGTTGAAATAAGAAATCATTTTATTTTTACATTAAAACAGCAAACAGAAAAAAATTTGTTTTGCTCTTCATTTTAAGGTAATAAAGAAGAATAAGTATGTTGATGAAATAAAACATCATTTTATTTTTACATTCAAACAGCAAACTTAAAAATTTCTTGGGTTTATTTTTCAGTTCATTTTTATTTAAAACAAAAGTTTTGGGTCTTGATTGGTAATAGAGGAAAATAAGTGTGTGCATGAAATAAGACATCATTTTATTTTTACATTCAAACAGCAAATTTAAAAATTTATTAGGTTTATTTTTCTTTCCTTTTCATTAATTTTTTCGTTTCCTTTTTGTTTCTCTTCATTATAAAGTTATAGAAATAGTTTGAAATAAGATATCATTTTTTTTCACATTAAAACAGCAAATATAGAGATTTATTAGGTTTATTTTTCTTTCCTTTTCATTAATTTTCTCGTTTCCTTTTTGTTTCTCTTCATTATAAAGTTATAGAAATAGTTTGAAATAAGATATCATTTTTTTCACATTAAAACAGCAAATATAAAAATTTATTAGGTTTATTTTTTTTTCCTTTTCATTAATTTTTTCGTTTCCTTTTTGTTTCTCTTCATTATAAAGTTATAGAAATAGTTTGAAATAAGATATCATTTTTTTTCACATTAAAACAGCAAATATAGAGATTTATTAGGTTTATTTTTCTTTCCTTTTCATTAATTTTTTCGTTTCCTTTTTGTTTCTCTTCATTATAAAGTTCACGCCACTTCCCGCATCGTTCACTCCAGTTCACGCCAGTTCCCGCACTGTTCACTCCAGTTCACTCCAGTTGGCGCATCGTTCACGACTATTTCACGGCCATTTAGTGCGTGCCAATGCGTGC